>NC_085875.1:6725015-6727515 GCF_034702125.1 Engraulis encrasicolus | reverse complement strand
ATAAATATGTAAAGTCAGAGCCATGCCTGGGAGACTTCCATAAAAGACCATTAAAACACCTCCGACGTGTTGGAAGTGTCACAGGAGGTTGCGTAGCATGCCGCGCCCACGATCGGTCGGAGCGATCATTTACATACATGTTAGCGTCGCTAACCCAGAGGAGACCTTGGGGCTCAATGACCTTTTGACACACCATTGGCTTTATGAAAAATGATGGTGTTTAAGCCATGAAATAAAGGTCGATAAAGCATGAAGCCAAAAACACGCATTTAATTAATGCAGCGAAAGTGGCCAGCGCCATGATGGATCTGAGCATTGCCTGGATAAAGTTTTCGCTGCCGCTGCTGTGCGAAAATCAGTTTGAAATAAGTTTCATCATGTCGTAACTCATCGACGAGCACATTAGTAAGCCTGCGATGAGATGCAGTGCTGGAGAAATGTAAATTACACGGGCCATTTTAAGAGATGGACGCTCCAAAATAATTATTCTTAAAAGTTCAAAGATTTTTTTTTAAATCTTGCGAGGAGGTTGTCATAACACCCTCTTTGCCTGGTGATGCAATTCCAAAACTGTGGCTGAGAAAATTACAAACCCTTCCCCCATTTTACAGAACAATTATATTTTATGTCTGTCTTTTGACAAATAATCTGCCAGCAATGGAAAGTTAAATGAAATATGTGATTGTTTGACCCTAATGAATATTAAAAGGGCCGCTTCCTGAGCTATTAAAAATGCATACGGCACAGTGGCTGTTGATCAGGTTTAGGACACCCATGCAAATTGGACTGTCTTCCCTGTCAACATGCACCGATGAATAATGTAGTTGTGTTGTATATGCAGGGACGCGCCATTGACAGTCAATTAACAAGTTTGATTGGTGTGTGAACTCATTCTTTTGAACTGTTAATTTTATGTAAATGGTATTCCCCTCCTCGCAGGTTCGCCACTGTGTGCCGTGCCCCCGCCCCCTAGGTGCAAAGGAAGTCACCTGAGCCAGGCCCTTAATAATTGATCATTACACACCTGCTTGGTGAAGCTATGGGGACTTTTTTGTAGAATAACAGTCGAGAGGCCTCTCTCTCTGGTCCCTTTTGATATTCAAATGAACAAATAATGCCCCCCTCCTCCCTTGCCACCCTTTTCCACCCCTTGTTTTTTTATTTAGATAAAATGTGGTGTGAGGTTTTTTTTTTCCTCCTCCTTCTTTTTTTGATGCCTCACCGTGGCAAAGAGATTCTCGCTCTGCGTCCGAACTGATCTGGGATTTTGCGGTGAGCCCCTGATGGCGTTTGATGGCTCATAAGTGGAATGCCAATGGCGATTTGTTGGCGGCAACTCTGAGACGACTGTGCAGCGTCTCTCTGACGCCGACATAGATGTATTGCTTGCATTTTTTTTTGCCTGGGTAACGCTCGCAGGTAAATGATTCATTGATTTATCCAGCTATTTGAAAGGCAGAGACTCACCCCCTACTGCCTCCTCCCCCTCCATCTCCTCAACCCTTCTCTCACCAACCTACACCCCACCTCAACCCACCGCATCCCTTTCACACCCCCCCTCAAGTCTTCCCATCTCTCCCGTCCTGTCCCGGTAATTTGGAGCAGCAGAGGCAGATGCTGGGGATTCATCAAAGTTGACAAGTGAACCTAGGAGCAAGGATTCATGGGAAACCTATACGATTATGGAAATGCTGGTGACTGACTGTATCGCCCCTTCCAGCTAGTGTCTCCTTCGGCGGCTCATCCGGCCTCCTTCCAGATCTGTTATCCTCAAATCACATTTCTCAAAAAAACTGCTGATTTTATTAAGACTTAAAGTGGGGGAGCAGCACTCACTCATGTCTCGGCCGCGTCTGAGGTTGCCGTCGAGCTCTGGCATGGACAGCACAGGGCCGCTTTACATCCTGATTTGAATGGACCGTTTCAATGTCTTTCAATGTGAAATGCTCCCGGAATGCTGATTGGCTCAAGTAGGCCTTACCATTTATGCTGTTGCTACCATGGGTGCTGCTGTCAGTAGCAGGCCGATCTGCTTTCACATCATCACAGGCAGGCATAGATTTGTAAAAGGCCTAAAGCTGTGGCTAATGCTACACGTCGGTGCTTAACTTGCTAATCTGTCTTGGAAATGTGATCCTCATTTATGTATGCTAAGCATTTTAACACCTTGTTTCACGCTAGCTATCAATTGATCAGCTCCACTCTTGATCCCCAGAAAGGTCACTATGCATGTCCCCTCCACCCCCCCCCCCCCCCCTCTCCAGCCTCAGCTCTGTGTGGTGTTTAGCCTAATAAGTTTGCCAGAGCCTCAATTAACAGTGTTTACGCAGCCCATAGCAGGGCGCGGCCATCGTTTGATCCAGCAATTTGGCGGTCACCCCACTGGTCTCCCCGGGCCTGACCTCTGTAAATGCCAGCTAGTGTCCTGCATATCTGCCCGCATTAATCATATGGATTTTTTTCTTTTGGTGACTAAAGAGAGATTGATCTGTTAGAGCCT
>NC_085875.1:6717515-6720015 GCF_034702125.1 Engraulis encrasicolus | reverse complement strand
AAGACCCTCTGCTGCGTCTGCCAGCTTTGCCCACCGTCAGTGGCGTCTGGCAGAGGATGTTAGGGCAGACAGCTGAGGTAAAGGGGATCTAAAGTTGCCATTTGTATTGAGTGTGCATTATTGGCACATGTTCTGTTATTAAATGTAGTAAATAATTATGTAGTGTGGTATGATATACATATCAGTATTAGTATGGCACCATGCCCTGAATGCCCACTGCTATGTCCGCCAGCTGGGGCACGTGCCCACCGTCAGGAGTGCCTGGCAGGAGATGTTACAGCAGGCAGCAGCGGAGGTAAGAGAATGCCAAGTGCATTATTGGCATAGAAAGCGAAAGTGAAAGCCCAACTGGGAAACTCCAACTCCCATTGTCATTGTGACACAGCATTCCACAACACACAAGTGTTCACTGCACACTGCACACAGCTAAATTACATGTATGCCTCACCCGTGCAAGGGTCAGCCCCCAATGGCGCCCCAAGGGAGCAGTGCGGCGGGACGGTACCATGTTCAGGGTACCTCAGTCATGGGGGAGGATGGGGGAGAGCACTGGTTAATTACTCCCCCCACCAACTGGGCGGGTCGGGAGTCGAACCGGCATCCTTTGGGCTGCAAGTATGACGCCCTAACCGCTTACCCTTGGGGCTGTGAAAGACTGGGCATGTGCGAGGGGCTGATCCACGCCACAAATGCCCGGGCGGTATTTTGTACCCAGTCCAGCCTTGGGTACGACCCAGGCTGAACTCAAAACTGCCTCTATATCAGGGATGGGCAACTGGAGGCCTGGGGGCCACATGCGGCCCGCCTCCTTACTAAGTGCGGCCCATAGATAAACCATACTTATAAATTATAATGAACAAACTTTTTTTAAACCACTACTGAGTCAATCTGTTAAAATTACACTGTTGGCTGACAGAGAACACTCCTATTGCTTCCAAACTTTTTCGGCGGCCACTGAGCAACCAACTGCACCTCGAATCTGCAAGCTGCAGTCAGATCCGCAGTCATCTGGCCCTCCAACGTTCACAATGAAAAAAATGTGGCCCTCTTTATCATGAAAGTTGCCCACCACTGCTCTATATGGTACATGTGTTTTAGCGCAGTGTGCCACAGTACCCCCATTGCCTTTGATAATCTGACAGATGAAAGTCAATTATCGATCATGTGCCCGCAAGGACCCATGTCTGATGTTGCTTTTATATTTTTTGTTTTATTTATTTTGTGTTCCACATAGTAAAATTACATTTAAAGCAGGCATTTACATCAACCTAGTCCATTTCTGGCTGGTTGGGAGCATTTAAGAGGACAAAGTCAACTGATTTATTTGAAACTCTTGCATGCACATATTTCTCACCACCACTCTGCCAGTAATAGCCGAGCAAAAAAAGAGGCATTTACATTTCTTTGTTATTTCTGGGATTTGGGTTTCGGGTTATTATCATATTTATTACATATCTGTTGATCCTGCTAGAATCATAAGCGGTCCGTACTGTGTAAAGATTCAGCAGGAAATGCTTGAGGTGCTGTGAGTCATCCGTGAAGGATGAGCGTACGTCTACGTCGTCTCTTTCTCTCTCTCTCGCTCCCAGGCAGGGCCGGCGCTAGGCATAGGCAGACCAGGCGGTCGCCTAGGGCGCCAAATGTCCTGGGGGGCACCAAGGCCCACAAAATTAAAATATTAAGCTAAATAAAGCCTTAAACTTTACACTTAACGGGCACTCAGTATATATGCATGGTACTAGATCAGCTGTGCTTGATCAGATGTATGACACCATGTTCACAGATGCCAATGTCAAATTCCACAAAAAGGAAAGATTGGTGCTTGCCTAGGGCACCAAATTGCCTAGAGCCGGCCCTGCTCCGAGGCCTGCGAAGCTCGCTGAATGCTTTAACATTAGATGCTTAGAGTGGCGCACATAGCAGATTGTCAGTTTAATAGTCAGCACAGGGGTCGGTTTAGACGGCAATTTGGGGAAGGGGGTTTTGGTGTGTGTGTGTGTGCGTGTGTGCGTGTGTGCGTGTGTGCGTGTGTGCGTGTGTGCGTGCGTGCGTGCGTGCGTGCGTGCGTGCGTGCGTGCGTGCGTGCGTGCGTGCGTGCGTGCGTGCGTGCGTGCGTGCGTGCGTGCGTGAGATTGGGGTGGGGGCCGGTATTACTGTCTGTTTCTCGATCCATGCCAAAAAGACGGCTTTTAAAACACCACAGAAATTTGTCCAATACCCGACGGGACAGTTTTGCCGTGTGACTCAAGGACGACCGAAAGCCCAGACTTTCAGGTGACTGTAACTTCGACTGTCAGGTCTTAAAAACTCCCCTCTCACCACTTTCCCCCCCACAAGTCTGATTTGTGAGTGAACAAAAGCAGTGAAAAACTTGACTCCTTTACCTTTCTGTTACCCCCTCCGCCCCCTTACCTCTACCCATCCTTAGGAAACCCCCTGTGCCCCCCTGTTCCCTACCCCCCTTGCTTTGGAGAAAAAGAGCTGATATTTACCAGCATGG
>NC_085875.1:6700015-6712515 GCF_034702125.1 Engraulis encrasicolus | reverse complement strand
TCTATAGTAACGGTAGACCAGTTACTCAGAGAAATTACCTTTTTTGGATGGAAAATGGCTGGTTCTGTGTTTTAATCCTACTTTTACTTTGGTCACCGCTGCCTAGATATTGGAATTGCATCTCATTCGAAGTAAAGTGAGATGTCCCCACTCCTCCAAACTTACTTAGTGCACTTACCGCCCAGGGCAGGCACAGCAAAGCAAACTGAGAAGCTCCTTTCGCTTTGCTACAAGCTGAAGCATTATTTTAAGGCTAAAAAAATATTTTGTGCTTTAAGCAAGCCCCAACCCTCTACGCCACCCCAAAAGCAGCAAGGCAAGGGAGTCCCTTCAGATATATGCCCATAAAGAAGGAGCAACGTCAGCAGTGTCAGAGACGTGAGAGGAAGCTGTGGAACTTTTTTTTATTATTTAATTTTAAAGCTGAAAAAATGACTTAGTGTTGCTTTAAGCAAGCCTCCACCCTCTCCATCCTGCCCCAAATCACAGGCAAGGGAGTCGGGTCCATAAACAAGTAGCAGAGTCAAATAGCAGCAGCGGCCTAGCAGCAGTTGCAGCCAGAGGAGCTGGAAAGGGGGGATAAAGGGGTCAGTCGTCACAGGCCCAGAGAGAGGGTGGGCCCAGAATTGGGTTCTCATTACATTGTATGTATTGCGATTGGGGGGTGCTTTCAGATTACTTTGTCCTGGGCCCAACCAAAGCTGTCAGCGGCCCCCGATTGCAGCACTAGTGGTCTGGTAGGTTTACCCAGGCAAGCAGGCTCTCGCCTACACATACTGTACACACTACAGTATGTGAGACATGAGAGGTGGAAGCAGGCAGTGGATATGATGATGGGATGGGAGTGGTGGCGGGCCCCAGCGTGCGGCTGCCGAGGCCCAGCGATGAAGGCTCCCCGCTGGGCAGGAAATGTAGGGGAACAGCCCGAGCATCCAGGCCCCATCAGCCCCCCGCTGCTCGTGGCCCTTACACCGCTTCCTTATTATGGTGTTTACCGTCTCGGCTTTTACGCCTCCGCTGCCAGCGCTCCTTCACTCTCACTCTATCACTCTCACTTTGCTCTCTCTCTCTCTCTCTCTCTCTCTCTCTCTCCCTCTCTCTCTCTCACTTTCGCCCCTTCATGCTATCTCTTTCATTAGCCTGCCTTTCGTCAGACAGTTTTTAAAGCAGAGCTTTTTGTCTTTCAATTTAGCTTCCCCCCCTCTATCTCTCTCTCTTGCTCGCTCTCTCTCTCATAGACATTACATTTTGTTTTGTCTGCTCTTGCCAGTCAAATAGTCAAGTCCAGAATAAAGCGGGCAAGGCCTAAAAGGACAGAAGAAGGAGCAGGTGTGTGTGTTTGTATGTGCGTGCGTTCGAGGGTGTGTGTGTGTGTGTGTGTGTGCGACGTGCGTAAGGTAAGGTGTGAAGGACGGGGGAGGGAAGAGAGGTGAGAAGAGGGGTGGGACAGGAGAGGCAAGGATAAGGAGTGGGAGAGTGGTGAGGGGAGGAGAGGAGTGTAGGAACAGGTGAGAAGAGTGAAGGAGAGGAGGGAGAGTGGGGGAGGAGAGGAGTGGGGGGGGGGAGCTGAAGGAAATCAGGTCACCCTGACAGTGTGGCTCCAGCCAACCAGCCACACACTCACAGGCTCACCTGCTGGAGCACAGATGGAGCGTGTGTGTGTGTGTGTGTGTGTGTGTGTGTGTGTGTGTGTGTGTGTGTGTGTGTGTGTGTGCACGCGCGTGTGTGTGTGCGGGCGCGCTTGCGTGTGTGTGTGCGCGTGTGCGTGCGTGTGTGTGATTGTGTGTCTGTGTGATGATGGGAGGGGGGGCGTGCGAGGCGTCTGTGCGGCCAATGTAATGAAGTAATAGATAGATTGCATTAAAGTGTGTGTGGGCATGTGTGCGTATGTGTGTGGTAGGGGAGGCTAGTATGAAGGGTGCTGGGATGTGTGTGTGTGTGTGTGTGTGGGCGTGAGCGTGAGCGTGTGCGTGCATGTGTGTGAGTGTGAGTGTGAGCGTGAGCGTGTGCGTGCGCACGCGTGTGTGTGTATATGTGTGTGTGTGTATATGTGTGTGTGTGTATATGTGTGTGTGTGTATATGTGTGTGTGTGGTAGAGCAGGGCAGTGTGGCGAGCGGTGTGAGTTGGTGATGGTGGCGGCCCGGTCCTATTGCATAGACAGAGGCACTCCAGGCACTCAGCCTGACCATATATCAACATCCGTCAGCCTTTTATTTTATTGGATTAATCTAATAAATGATTTCTTGTCAAGTAGAGGTGTCAGGCGGCCCGAGTGCTTTCACATGTGGCAGAGAAGCGGTGATGAAGTGCCGGCTAAAGCAGAGAGAGAGAGAAAGAAAGAGCCCCCGTCATGCACTTACGGACACACACGCGCACGCACGCACACACACACACACACACACACATACACACACACATAGACACCTATAGAGACAGACAGACATACAGTAGAAACATACAGCATACACATACACGCTCACACACACATAGTTACACACAAAAACACACATAAAGACACACACACACACCAATTGTTACAAACAAACACACACATGAAGACACACACACACGTGCATAAGCTTAAATGCAGACAGACCTTAGTACAGACATGCACAGTCTTAACACACACACACACACACACACACAAAGAGCATACAAGTCAGACACACACATATAGACACACATATGCAGCATGCACAGAAAATGCCTCCGAGACGTCTTAAGTGAGGGTATAAAGAGAGGAATGTTGTTGACTTTACAGAGTTGGGGAGATGAGGGGGAGACACAGCACAAAAAAGAAACATATACTGTAGGTAGCGACCTGCATGAAACTGGTGCTCTGTTCGTCTCTCTCTCTCTCTCTCTCTCTCTCTCTCTCTCTCTCTCTCTCTCTCTCTCTCTCTCTCTCTCTCTCTCTCTCTCTCCAGACACAATTGCACGCAAGAATACAGAAAAAAAATTACAGCTCACACGACCAGAAATGTACAGGCATTGCATTGCGCACTGCTGAAATCATACCCAGACATGCACATATGTAGTACATACCATGTGTGGCATCTATACACATGCAATCACGTCACAATGATTACTCACACACAACACAAACACACAAACACAAGCACACACACACACACACGCACACACGCACACACACACGCACACACACACACACACACACACACACACACACACACACACACACACACACACACAACGGCAAAGCAGCAGGGCCACAGGGCTGGCCTTTAAGCCTGGATGAGCAGCCCTCTTCCCACACACACACACACACACACATGCGCGCGCTCACACATAAACACCGCACCCCCCACCCATGGGGCCCCTGTGTGCGTATGTGTGTGTCATCTCAGGGCAATCACTATTGACAAGCATCGTGCCGCCATACCCCCACCCCCCCTCTCTGGGGCCCCCACCAGCCTTCGTCCCCCCCCACCCCCCTTTAAGTGCTAATCTAACATTTATCAAAGGCCCCCTATACGCTATGTACATTTCCTGTCCTGTCATGCCACTCAAGAGCAAACAGGTCTTTCTGATCTTTAATACATACACTACCCCCTCTATTCTCTCAACAATACACATACACACACACACACACACACACACACACACACACACACACACACACACACACACACACACACACACACACACACACACACACACACACACACACACACACACACACACACACACACACACACCGTTCCTCTTAACCTCTGTCTTCATTCTCTGAACACACACACACACACACATACACTCCTTCAATACACTAACCCACTAAATCTCTCCATTCTCATGACATGGGGTCTGTAGGCCCACTTAATGAGACATGGGGTCTGTAGGCCCACTTAATGAACATCTACTCTACCTACAGTATGTACACTCTACACCAGGGGTGTCAAACATACGGCCCGCAGGCCGCATCCGGCCCGCCAGAGGGTTCCATCCGGCCCGGATGTTACTTTGTTTTTGTTTTTTTTCTCAATGAAATAACCGAAATGCGCTATTACGCCAATCGGGACAAAATCGAGACCTGCATGACATTAACCCAATGGTCCCTCTGTTATACTGTATATGTAGTAAAGTGCACATCACACTTCTATTATAAATGGTGAATTTGTACTGTAACAGGCATTTGATAAAGATCATATATTATAGACCTCATATATAGAGATAAAATGTTAATACTTCTTATTCGTATTGTATTGGTATTGGTTGTAATTAAATAATAAATATAATTGGATTTGTATTGATTCTTATTAAGCTGAAACTGGAAACGGGACGTTAGAATGCGTGAAAATGCAGGAAATTACATCTAAGAAATACAAAATTTTCTGGGGGAAAACCCCCAGACCCCCTGCCAAAATGAACGGTCCCATATTTAATTAATTGACGGTTGGCAATGAATGAATGAAGTCAAGGAAATGTTGCATAGTATTATCAGTATTGCATTGCTTTCTACATATTCAACACATTTAAAACGTGATAGTACTGTACACTAATCCTCTGATTTACGTTTTTTTTTTTTTTTGCGATGATGTTGCTAATGCGGCCAGTTTGAGGTCCACATGGGTTGTATGCGGCCCCCGGACTAAAATGAGTTTGACACCCCTGCTCTACACCCACTCCTGGTCTGCTCTTTGCTCTTCTTTTACACACATCACATTCTTGTACTCGCCAACACATTCTTATTGACACTAACACACATCGACCCATGGCAACATGTGGAGATGTAATACAAAGATCGGCATATACGTAGCGTACATGTACCAAGCTATGGTATGAGACCAGCCAACACACACACGCGCGCGCGCGCGCACACACACATCCCAACAGGGCTTGGCATTAACTGTTTTGCTCCCCAGCCACTGTGGCCAGTAGAATAACCCGAGTGGTGAGCCATGAGGCTGTAGACTGGTGACAAAAATTAAGTTCTAATAAAGCTTCATACACGAAAAGAAACCAGACAAATATCAACTGAGTGAGACACTAAGATTTTTCTTGAACTGTCAAACAGTTGATGCACAAGGGCTAACAACATAGTCTATGTTATATAGCCTACTTTAACTCTACTCTACCTGCCAACGTGGCTAGTAAAACTGCATTTACTATCGGCCACAGCTAGGTTTTACCCATGTCTGGCCGGTTGGCAGGTGCCAATGTCAAGCCCTTTACCCCACCCACAACGTCTACCCCCCTGGCGCGTTCCCAGTCCTCCACTTGTGTATTTGTTGCCTCACAGTCTGAGTGAGATTGGCTGTTGATCCACAATTAAGCCGGTTGCTAAAGTTTAATCTGGTGGTAAGTGCCACACTCATGTCGACAGTGGTTTGGGTCAAGCGGAGCTCGTTGGGATCTGTGTGGAGCGGAGCGGAGAGGAGGTGTGATGGGGTAGGAAAGAGAGGGCTGGAGGGTCGAGGTGATGGGAGTGTGCAAAAGGGACATACGTTCATCTTGTCTTTTCTTCCTCAGCCTCTGTGCGCTCTCTTTCTTTCTTTTTCTCTGTCAGTCTCTTTTTTTTTGCCTAGGGAGCGAATTTCAGAAATAAAGTGTATATAACCTGTCATTATTCTGCACTTACAGAGAGGGGTGTAAGTGAATGAAAATTGATCCGGCAAATTGAAAAGGGGGTTAAGTGTTTTTTGCCCCTATCGACTCCGGGGCAAAATGACTGTTTTATAAAACACTCATTTCTCCCCCATTAGCCGATGAGGCTGCCATGCAGGATTATTTGAGGGGAGGGGGGATTGGGGGGGTCATATTGTACCGCAGGCCAGCTGAAGACCTCTGGACCAATAATGGACCACACACAAACACGCACATACACTCACACTCACACTCACACTCACACTCACACTCACACACACACACACACAGACACACACACACTCACACACATACACACACACACAAAGACATGCATGTATGTGTGAACAAAACAGATTTTTTGACTCTCTGTTGATTACGTCATTCAAAGGCCATCATGACAGGTCCGGCCTGGCTAATAACCATGTGCAGTGGAAGATGTTGTGAAATGACTGGAGTAGGCCGCATCTTCCTCACATGCTCTTTTCAAAAGGGGGGTGTGGGGGTGGGGGCTGGATTGGGTTGAGTGCAGTGTTTTTGTGTCGTGCTGTGTTGTTACTCAGCTAAATGTTGAATATTGCGGGTCGCGCACTGACAGTTCAATGGCTTGCTCGATGTTTGTCATGACAAAGAACCCTGGTGTTCAGATCACTTTGTCAAATTACCCCAAGCCTGCCGATGATTCATGTTCGTTGGAAGGTGGTTGGGTTGGGAGACTCCCAAGTGACAGACCTGTGTGTGTGGCCAGCCATTTACAAATTGAGCATTCTAAGGGAGAACACACGCTGAGGAAAGTAGAATGGTGGTTAGTGGAAATAAACATTGTCCTATACATACATGTTTTGACCTTCTTTGACATTGTTTCACTCTGGGGGCAGAAAAATATGTTGTACACGTGCAGTGTAGCCTCTGTTTTTCAATCTTTGGATGGAGATAGCCATTGACCATGTATACTTGATGTGGAGGTAGAGTGCAATTGACCATGTACTGTGTCCATTGTTGTTTTTGTATTAACAGGAGGAGGTTTGCTATGGAGAGCCAGAGGTGCATTGTGGGCCGCTGGTGATGGCGGTGGTGCCCACTTTACCCCGAGGAGCAGCCGTGGAGCTACACGTCATGGCGGTGCAGGACGACCCCGCGGACCGAACGCACGCCCAGACCTCCACCCAGGTGCCAGGTGCTTCGGTCTCATGTGAACTGGCACTGTCGAGCGACGGGCAGTTCGCCACCCTCTCTCTGGTCGTGGCCGCCTCCACCTCCGCCTCTTGGGCTAAGTGCTCGGCCGTGGATCCCGGGGTCATCTTGGAGGCCGTAGGCAGCACGCTGGTGGAGTCTCTGAAGAAGACGGAGAGGCAGCTGACCCCGCTCTGCTGCAGAGGGTTCTTCAGGACAAGTGATGCTGTGGGCCGACAGCTGGCTTCAGGTGAGCCGTTCATCTGCAGCACATGCGTAGACCAATCAAAGATTCTGTTTAGTGGGGGGCGCTGTGGCGCAGCACGCTAAGCATGCCCAAGGGTTGCACCCAGTATTCGAATCCGCCATGGGTCATTTGCCATCCCTACCCCGTCTCTCTCTCCACATTCGCTTCCTGACGCTCTTTACTGTCCTATCTAAAATAAAGCCCATAAATACATTTAAAAAAAAAAAAAAAAGATTCTGTTTAGTCCTTGCCGTAGGCTAACGGTAGGGCACTCGTCCACTATGCGGCTGACCCGGGTTCGATTCCCGGCAGCCTGGGTCCTTTGCCGGCCCTACCCCATCTCTCTCTCCTAACTCGTTTCCTGTCACCAGCTTCACTATACTGTTATAAATAAAATGTCAGAAAGACCAAAAAAAATATCTTAAAAAAGAGTTAAGCAGAATCCTTTTTTGTAAATGTTATTGTGGATGCTCCACAATTGTATGAAAATGCTCAAAAAAGTATCCTTTAATTCTATCTTGTGTTTAGGGTGCAAGGAATTGTGCTTGCCCTGTCTGAAATGCATGATTAAGCAAGCAGTTATGATTAATGATGACGGCACATTCGACATTCATCCTGAAATCACTAACCACTTGGTTTGTGTGGATAGACTAGTGAGAAGCATCTCACCCAAAAAAAGAAATGTACCGTAGTTGTTCATGGAAATGTAACAAAATGTAATGTTCAAAGAAATGCAACAGAAGCTGGTTTGTCTATACCAAGAACATTTGAGGAGGCTTAAAAGTTTGAATGGCTAGTTTTAGATGCTCAAAGTTCACTACTGATTAACACTGCTTAAAATGAAGTACCAATAGTTTCCCACGCTTCGCCAGTGCTTCATTTATTTGAATAAATACTAAAATATCATTACTGGCTGAAGTTGAACAGCTCCTTTATTTGAAGGCCTTATACCCACTTATATCCAACTTTTTTCCTGATGATGTTTAGACCAATCACAGTTTCTCCTGAATAGCTCTTGCTTGTGTTTAGACCAATGATAGCTTTCCTTTAGCAAAAAAATGAGTTTTTTCTCATGTTTTCTGGCCTCCATCTCCAGGCCCACAGAGCACTAAACAGCCCCAAGAGTCATTTGTCATCATCTGCAATTGAACTTTTGATTTATTTTTTGTTGCTTTCATGCCGTTGACTGGAATTGAAATCATGTGGCAGGTTATTTTGTCATCGTTACAGCAATCTGTGTGTGTGTGTGTGTGTGTGTCTCTCTCTCTCTCTCTCTCTCTCTCTCTCTCTCTCTCTCTCTCTCTCTCTCTCTCTCTCATCCTTCTGTTCCTCATCCTCCTCTTTTGCGTCTACTCTGGATTCTATTTCAACAGAATCGTATTTATTTCCTCCCCAAGAGAGCAGTTTTCGTCCTTTGAGAAGGACGAGCCAGCCCATCATAAACTTGACATGATGGTTGCGTCGTCTCTAGAACAATCAATTAGCGCCCCGAACTCAAGCCAAACCAACGTTTTTATTGTCATTCCCATGGCCTCGCCCTGGATTGTTATTACAGTATGAAATGAAATTAGTCACATATGATGAAACGTGATGAAGACAGTACAGTTTTGAGGTTTTTTATTTTATTTTTCATTTTATAAGTTATTTTATAAGTTCGACAGTTCTATAATTCAATTCAAAGCCTAATCTCTCAGAATGGCTTCATCTGTGTTATATCCAGGTTGATACCCCACAAACTTCACTTTCTGATTTGGGATAGAAGGTAAGGGTTAATTTAACAAGGGCCCCTTTTGTTTAAAATTACTTTGTTCTTGTTAACGTTTGACAGGGAAAATATGCTGTGTATATTTTTAAACTTGACCACATTGCTAGTCCGTCAGCAGTTATTTAAAAACCATGTGGGCTTTGATCTTTTTTTTAAAAAAAATCTCAAATCATTCCTCAGCACTGTCCCCATCTGAACATCTGACAGTGCAGACAGTGCAGTCACACACACACACACACACACACACACACACACACACACACACACACACACACACACACACACACACACACACACACCAGTTCCCCTTGACTGAGGCCGTGAGCATGTGCGTCTCTGTCCACCTCCATATGTTCAGACGCAGCACGCTAAATGCACTTATCGACTTGTCACTGCGGCGGAATCCGTTACATTCCCTTGGCACGGGCACTCACACACACACACACACACACACACACACACACACACACACACACACACACACACACACACACACACACACACACACACACACACACACACACATACACATTCGCACACACACTTGAACACACACCGTGTCCTGGGAGCGTGCCGCGGGGCCCACTTCATGGGTCACAGGTTCCATTCATGGGGGGCGACGTCCTGACACGTCACAGGGTCGGGACGGGGACAGGGGGCCCGAGTGAGTGGACGAGTGGCACCCCCGGTGTCAAGGCTTCTCTGGGTAGTAAAGGGCATGGTATAGCCTGCAGCGCCAAAGAACCAGAGGCTGGAACACACATAACACGCACATTACATTGCATGCCCCCAATCATAACATACACACACAAACACACACACACACACACACACACACACACACACACACACACACACACACACACACACACACACACACACACACACACACACACACACACACACACACGCATACACACACACACGCATACACACACAGAGTCCATGCTTGTGTTATGTGTGTGCATTTGTGTGTTATGTGCATGTTACGCATGTGCAACTCAAGCATAACATGCACACAATAACACACACTTACGCTTCAATCAGCAATGTCGTGTGATTTCTCAGCTGACAGGTGGACATGTCTTTAGGGTAGGAGCAGGCCACACTGATGGCTTGAAGGATGTATGACTCGCCAAGCCGCAAGATAACACATCTGTGCCAGCAATTTTACTTCCAAATTTCTTATGTTTTATATTGTTATTGTTATGTGATATGATAATTTTAGAGTGTCTTTCTTTTCATTCAAGGGAAAAAAACATGTGACGGTTTGATAGCCTCTTTATGTTAAAACCGTTTTAAAACTTCTATATGGCCTCATATTGTTCAGTAATAGAAAGATGATTGACGTAGTTAAAACCAATTGAATATGCGCCTTCAGAAACCTTAATGCAAATGGCATAAAACCAGAATAGAGGGCAAGCCATGAGTCAAAGATAGTCTCTTTATATCCTTGCAAATCCCTTCAATACCCTTCTTAATGTTGATCTAAATGAAGAGGATTGGGATAGTTAAAGCCACTTTTGAACATCCTTCGTCAGAACTTCTAAACCTCAATGCAAACAGCGTACATCAGAACGGACTGAGCAAGCCACCATCAGGCACCGTACATAGCACACAGTGGTAGAGCGCAGCAGTGGTGTTGCTTTTGGCCGCGCGCGCCAGGCAGCATTGTTCATCCGTTGCTGCCTCGGCCCCCTAAATGAACAATTTTCATGAGCCGATGCTCGCTAATTGCCCACTCGTTTGCCGGCTAATTTGAAACAGTTTGAGGTGCACTGTAGCACGGCTACCAAATAGCAGCTCTAGGCCTCACCCCCCATCCTGCCTGCCCCTCCCCTTCACCAGCCCAGGCCCAGTAGGTAGCGGCCATTTTTGATAACTGATGAAAATCTGCCCCCCACATTGCACCCCGTCATGCTGGTATTTGCCCTTTGAACATTATTTATATATATTTTCAGAGCTATCCATTGATTAATGGAGCAAAAAGTGCTATTATGGTATTAGACATGCACAGTGGTTACTATTGAAATCATGCAGTGGTTTGTGAAGAGCAGGGCCATTGTGCTATGGGGAGAGTAATGGTGGCTACTGGCTACGGTAGGGTAGGGTAGGGTAGGGTAGGGTACCCTTGGGTGGCTGCTGCTGCTGCTGCTTCTGTGGGTTGGATGCAGAGTTACCAGATGAGGCTGATGATTTCCAGCCCAAAAAATGCTCTAAACCCGCCTAGAAGCACAAAGTCCCGCCCAATTCTATTGATTTCTATGGCAAAAAAATGGGTGGGTTTTTTCTGCTAAATGCCATTTTTACCCGCACACGGCCATCCTAAGCAGCCCAATTGGGCGGGAAACAGCCCAATCTGGCAACACTGGTTGAATGGGCTAGGTCCATCCCGTTTGCTAATGTGATTGCTTTTAGGATTCGCCTAATGGCCTTTGACCACTACAGCTGCAGAGCTGCAGCTCTCGCTCTATCACTCTCTCTCTTGTCTCTCTCTCTCTCTCTCTCTCTCTCTCTCTCCCTCTGTTTCTGCCTTTCTATTGCTCTCTTTTGCTTTCTCTCCATCTCTTTCCATTTCTTTCCATCTCTCTCTCTCTAATCTGTAATATCTCCCCCCCTCTCTTTCTGCAATCTCACTCGTCCATCTTTCCCTCTCCATCCCTCTCTCTCTCTCACTCCTCTCATTTAAGAGTGCTGTCAGGGGTGAGAGCGGATGGGAGGAGCGTAGTGCTCAAGGTTGACCCGCATGAGCGACTGGGACATGTTTCAGTCTTGTAAAATGAATGTCTATTTGAAGTCTGTCCCTCCCCGTCTCTCCTCCTCCCACTCTCTCTCTCTCTCTCTCTCTCTCTCTCTCTCTCTCTCTCTCTCTCTCTCTCTCTCTCTCTCTCTCTCTCTCTCTCTCTCTCTCTCTCTGTGACACTCTGACAGTCTGTCAGGTCACTATGTTTCACCTTCGCCTCCCATCAGCATATAATGGCCCCAGCCGAGCTGAGCTCAAAGCCCAGACACGGGCGTCCGCATATAATGCCTGTGTTTTAGCAGCGCCACCAAGGCCACACGGATGCCCTTAATATCTCCATTTGGACCCTGTGATCTCCATGCACCATGCTGCATTGTCCACGGTTGATCTCAGGAGTGACCAAAGCCACATACAGTTCACTTTATCAATTCACATCAAAATATATATTTTTTCAAATATATAATATTCAGTGTACTTTTGACGGTATTTTTTCATCTGTGCAATGGGGATATTATTTTTTGTATTTATTCATCACGTTGAAATCAAACTGAGTGACTTTACAACAATGGGCTAATGAGGTTGTTATGAGCGCTTTGAGTCTATGGGTGGCCCACCAGGTCATGAAAGTTGGTCATGAAAGAGGATTTTGCTTGTTAAGTGGTAGCGCACTGAGCATAACCTACGCTCGCTCTCTATCTCCAAAGTTTGCCCCTCATAAACACACACATGGACGAACTGCAAAAACTCACTTTTTGTCCTCCAAAAGTTAATAAAATGCTATTTTCAAATCACTCCATAATTGAGACTTAGAGGCCCAAATGTATTATGAAAAGGAAGGATTGGGCCAGTACATTTACGGGATTACAGTAAAAAATACCATGTACTACCCAGTACCCAGCTTGGAAAAGGCAGTACGCCTCGCCCAAATAATGATGATTGAACTGATAATTTCCTTCTTAGTTAGTA
>NC_085875.1:6572515-6695015 GCF_034702125.1 Engraulis encrasicolus | reverse complement strand
GCTCTCACCCCCACCCCACTCTCATCCTGTCTCTCTCTCCCCCCACATCTTTATCGCCCTCCTTTTCTCTTTCTTTCTTTCTTTCTTTCTCTCTCTCTCTCTCTCTCTCTCTCTCTTTCTTTCTTTCTTTCTTTCTTTCTTTCTTTCTTTCTTTCTCTCTCTCTCTCTCTCTCTCTCTCTCTCTCTCCCTCTCTCTCTCTCTCCACTTCAAGTTCTCTCCGTCTATCTCTCTTTCTCTCTAAATATATATAGACTCAATATATTATAGACAGTGTGTGTGTGTGTGTGTGTGTATTTGTGGATGAAGAACTTGTTTGCTTCACTCCGGTGTTTGGCGAGGTAGAAATGTGTTATTACTGTGTAATGGGCGATCAGAGCCAAGCACCTGAAAAGATTAAAGCCTCTTTATGCTCCCTATCGATTCCCACACTCACACGCTTAATAGGTGCTCCCTCCACAAACAGCTGTAGGGCATTGGGTTGGTGTGTGTGTGTGTGTGTGTGTGTGTGTGTGTGTGTGTGTGTGTGTGTGTGTGTGTGTGTGTGTGTGTGTGTGTGTGTGTGTGTGTGTGTCTGTGTGTCTGTGTCTGTGTCTGTGTGTCTGTGTCTGTGTCTGTGTGCGCGTGTGCGCATGTGTGCATGTGTTTGTGCATGCGTGCGTGCCAATAAACGGGGGGGAATTAACCATTTCACTTCCATCACGCTTTTTGCCTTTAGAAAGATCACAAACTGTAATTTGCGAGTTGAATTGTACATCATCTGGGCACCACATTTGCTACTTCATTTCACTCCGTAGGGGAATGACAGCACTGCCTGCCTGCCCACACATCGATCCACACCCCGCTTTTGTTGTTCTCCATCATGGGAGAGAAAATAAAAAAAATCAAAGTGAATCTTGTGTGGTATTGAAAGAAAATAACAATCAGGCAAGTTAAGAAAGTGCATGACTTGGTGTGATGACACACAGAACATGCCTACTTGAGATATAAGGGGAGTTTGTGGTATGGGGGGGGGGTCTTCAAGTGCACCTGAGGAACAAGTGTGTAGAGCCTATCGCTCCAAGGATATCATCATCCAGAGAGATTGTCATTGTAAAAGCAGCTATTGTGCCCACTCTTCCTTTGTAGTGTAATGGGAGAATGTAATGGGCCAATATACAGAGGGGTAGTGTCATATATGCGCTCAATTCCTCTTCAGGACCTCGACACACTATACTGTATATACCTCACACATGACGTATCCCAGCGTGCAATGCAGTTCCAGGCGACGCCATGCCATGCCACAACTGCAGTAGACAATGACGGTACTCAGTCTTTGGCACAGATGGACACACTACAGTCATGTCTTGTCTTTTCTTTTACTTTGTGGGCATTCCTCTATGGGTTTTATTGCCTCCCATGTTTTCACTAACCACAACAACATGAGTCCTCCCCATTCAACTGTTAAATTGGTTGAGAATGAATGAGTTTGTTTTTATGATGAACTTCAGTTGTCATATTCTTTTTTCTTTTCTTTTCTTTTTTGTCTTTGCTCATGTTGTGCAATGCTTGGGAAACACACATATACAATAGTTCTGTTTGCCGCATATTTTCCTTTGTGTGTCATGGGGTATGGTAGACCAAGCCACCGGGCCTGTCATTGTGGCCAGCCGCATGGACACAGACTGTACGCCCCCAGCCTCCAGGCTACATGGGGCAGCTTTGTAGGGAGCCAGCCAGCACGAACCCAGCCCCAGCCCCAGCTCCAGCCCCAGCTCCAGCCCCGTGCACCACCACCACCACCACAACCATCCCCCCTCTGCTTGCTGAAGGTTTTTGTCAACCCCAGGCTGTTGGATGATGACTCAAGCTTGTCTTGTCTGGACTGGACAGTGTCGCCTAATCCCCCACCATCCTCATTTGTTCTGTGTAGTAGTAGGCCTATGTGTTTTTTTTCTTAAACATTCATTTGATCAGTCAATCCATCTGCTCGTGTGTCGGTTTTTGTCTTTTATCTGCCCATCAAATAATTGTTCTGCCGTGGTCTAACACAACATTTGAAAAAAACTAAGTAGTCATGACAGACCACAGGTATGGTAAGCAAGCATTTTTTCTTGGTCCATGGGGCTGAGACCAGAGGCTGCAGCCAGACGCATCTCTTCCATGGACTAATGGATTCAGTGGTGAATGGTGCCATCATGTGGGCGATGGAAATATTGCAACAGTCGAGGTGCAATTCGGATGTGATGCTTTTCTAAAATATTTCAGCATACATTACAGTGTTTGATATTGCCTATAGCATCATGTGCATGGTTGTAATGAGATTGTGTGTGGAAGTTCAAAATATTTTGACACCAAAGGGAAGAAAAAGTGTTGTCCTATTCTTTTTTTGACACGTCTGTGTGTAGGTCGAAATACAATTAACTACAAAAGCAAAATAAAGAATAGGATTACACAAAAACACATTGATTACCATGTGTTTCTCAGCAACGCAAACACATTTCTTCTGGATATCGTTGCATTGTTGTAGTAGCCCATGTTGAGCATGAGGGCTGCATGGATACACGGCGATATGATTTAGCAGGATTAAGTTCAAAGATGCTTTTGGGGGAATTTACAGCCAGTGCCACCATTGGTGTGTTAATCCAAGTCCAATCCTATTACACCTCACCCCCAGAGAGTGGTCTTAGCTGGTTGCCAAATATGTGCTTATTGTTGCGCAATGCCTATGCGCATTAATCAGGGCATGCTGGCACATTCATTCAAATCTCATTGTGATTATCTGCCATCCCTGTTGCAATTTCAACAGAGCTAGTGAAACATTTTTTTGACAGGTTGTCAAGGTAAACCAGTCTGTCATCATCACACAATATTTATAGGGCTGTGGTTAGGCCACAATTAGCTGTGAACATTTTTATTTCTATTTTTTTATTTTAATGCATTGTTGATATAATGTATTTAAATCAGATGTTTCACTGTAATTAATTTTTTAGTTTGATTTATTTGAATGAATTGAATGATTTTATTTTGCTTTTTGAGAACAGTAAAGAACGTGTTTCATAAAAAACATGTTCATTAAGCTCAGATTTTTCATTCATTCATTCATTCATTCATTCATTGATTCATTCATGTTTTTGTGTGTGTTTATCTTTTTTTCCTCGATACTGATATAATAGTACCAAATATTTTGTAAGATTGCCTTTTTGTTATTTCTCTAGCATGAACTTTTAACAAACCAACAGGGCAGCCAAGGACTTTTATTTCGACTACGTGTTGGCCCGGAAGTGCTTGAAATATCTGTGACGTAGTAGGTCACTTCCAAACACATGTGGGAAAGAGACGTGTTTGGATCAATTTCAGCAAGGTACTGTACCACATGCTGTCGTTGTGTTATTACTTATTCATTACGCATAGACTAACCAAGCAAGTTAAACGTTCTCCTTGCGTTTCATAGATTTCATATCTTGTTACTTACTCCTTAGTTATATTCCCAGAAAATCTCCTCTAAATGAATGTCTGAGATGCTAACATGCTAGGTGACTGCATGCTTGCTTCATCTGATGAATGTAAACAACATGCGATTTTGTTGACAACGTTTGGTTAGTTATGTCGTCCTGTAGTTGTATAGAGTAGTTGAGACCTGTGTACGTAATATTACAGTAATTGTGTGTTCGAGAATGAATTGCTCTGGTGTTATCACGTACCTGTAGACTTTTTCAATAGAACTTCACTTTCTAAGATCAATGTGCATATATCATATGTATTACAGGACACGTTCAAGATGACATCTCTAGCCCAACAGTTGAAGCGCCTTGCCTTGCCTCAGAATGATCCTAATCTCTTCACCCGGCGAGAGGTGGTTTCAGTGCTTTTCAACCCGAAAGAGGCAGCAAGTACAGATCGAAGCACCTTCTATGCGCTTGGTAAGATGAGCACCTGTCCTGGTACTTACTTAGTTGTCATATGAACGCAAGACAGAAGGTACACACTATCCATAAAATATATGTTACTGTACATGAAGTAGGCATGTAGGTAAACAATGTGTTTTTTCTGGTGGCTGCAGGATGCAATGGACTGGAGGAGCTTCTGGGCATCGAGCCTGCATTTGTAGAGTTCATGGATACACTCTTCAGCAGTGCCTCCATGGACCTGCAGCGTAGCGTACAGTCTAAAGAGGTCAACAAGAAGCTGGACAAAGATATCGACCTGTTCCTCACACGCCTATCTCCATACTTCCTTCTCAAACCAGCCTTGAAGTGCATAGAGTGGCTCATCCACAGGTACTGCAATCTCTTGGATTGTTTTCCAATGAATTTTGATTTTCTTTAGCATGCAGCGCTGACAATCATTGACCGCTTGCTCTGCAATTATAATACGTCTGTTTAAATTTTGCAAAATGTTTTTTGTTTTGTTTCATCTTCTTTACAGGTTTCACATCCATCTATACAACGCAGAAAGCCTGATTGCATGCGTACTGCCATATCACGAGACCAAAGTGTTTGTCCGGGTCATTCAAATCCTCAAGCTCGAGGATCCAACCAACAGATGGAACTGGTTGCATCCTCTCCAGGTATTTTATGCCCCTTGGCGGACTCCCCATTGAGCCATAGTAGAGGGATATTATCCTCTGAATGTTGCAATTTGATAGAGACCAATAGCTTAAAACCATTTAGTGTTCAGTAGAATTCTACAACAACGGAAATGTATGGAATCTCAAACCCGCCGGTATATACACACTGCAGTATTGCATTTTATACCCTGAGAGCTGACTGTGTCCCTCCTTGACACGATTACATGTTAAAGAAGGGCACTCGCGTTGGTGGGACCTGACTGTTTCTCTTCTACCTCTACCATCAGAAACCTGGAGTGCCCTTGGCTCGGGGGACTTTACTGACTCACTGCTACAAAGATCTGGGCTTCATGGACTTCATCTGCAAGCTGGTCTCCAAAGGAGTCAAGGTATTTTTTTGTTACATGACTTGAGCATTTTTTTTACAGTGAATGTCTAAAGCTAATTACAAGGCTTTGACTGGCATTACAGTTCATTGAACTTGATATTTTGTCCACCAAAGCTATACTGTGGGGCCTAAGACAAAAAAGTATATTCTTCCTCTTCCACTACTACTTTTAAAAGATGACAAGATATGATGACAGGAAAGTGTTGGGGAGTGGAGTTCACTTAACTGTCAAGACTTAACTTAAAGGGGTATGCCACTATTTTGGGGCTTATTACAGTTAAAATCGTTGGCTGGGGTTTATAAAGGTGGTAAAGTGTCTTATTTTTCATGTTAAGCGTTGTCTTGCTTTAAGACAAGTTAAAAGAGGGAATATGTCGCTAAGCTAGTGAAAGTCAATGTATCCGTGTAGCATTGCTACATGGATACATTGACTTTCACTAGCTTAGCGACATATATCCTCTTTTAACTTGTCTTAAAGCAAGACAACGCTTAACATGAAAAATAAGACACTTTACCATCTTTATAAACCCTGCCCAACGATTTTAACTGTAATAAGCCCCAAAATAGTGGCATACCCCTTTAACTTAACCATGTTCATCTTATGCCAGGCTTACTCTGAATTCGCCCACAATGGAAGCTGTCCCCAGCTGCGTGTGATCTTCTCCTTCTATGCGTCCACTATTGTACCAGCTCTGGAAGCCGCGGAGACCGTCACGGACCAGATTATTGCCAAGATATTACCCAACGTACAGCTGGTAAGCAACGAGGCTAGAGATTGGTTACAAAATTATAAGATATGTTTTGCCCAATTCAGTTTTTTGGTTCCACCAGGGATTGCCGTTTCATTGTTAATTCACACAAGGGGCAAACCAAAAAGTACCGTCAAGTGTTAGATTCACGTGTTGGATTGAAGAATATGCAGTACAATATGTGTGTAACTGCAATATGAATACAGGAAGATGTATGTGTGTATGCAGCATGTTATAACAAAAAAATCGTTAATTGGGTTTGAAGTCGTCCCTGGTGGATTACAAAGCGGCCACCTACATGATTAGCCCAATTTTCGCCGTCATTAACGACCCTACCCGTGCTGTACCAGCTCTTTGCTGGGCTGGTGACCCAGACCCTTATCCTCCACTGTTGTTTCCTCACTGGGGTTGGGGTTGGATAGTCAGACATTGCTTTAGAGTAGGCTTACCGGTGAAGATGGCCCTATTATGCCAGCTGGAAGTGATTACACAGTATAGTCTGCATACACAATAATTTATAACGTGTATTGTTTTTGCACACTATAGGGTTAGAAGTCCTCGCTGGTATAACCAGGCCTAGGCAGTTGGTGGCTATGGTGGTATTAATGTAGCCTGGTTCACACCAGACGGTGTATGTGTAGCTTCGGCGCCCCCTGGCGGAGCAGAGCTTTACACACTTTATATTTAAGAAATAAATGCTCCGTCTATTTTCTGGTTGGAGACGGAGCGTGCTCTATGGCTGTGTACCAGACGGTAGTGTGTGTAGCTCTGCTCCGCCAGGGGGCGCAAAGCTACACACACACACCGTCTGGTGTGAACCAGGCTGGTATTAATGTGTATGCACTGTGTATGTTGTACTATATGAAGTGTGATATTTGTGTACACTAAAGGGTTTGAAGTCATCCCTGTTGGACTACAAGGCTGCCAGCTACATGATCGTGTGTCAGCTGGCGGTGAAGGTGGTATTAATGTGTATACACTGTGTATGTTGTACTATATGAAGTGTGATATTTGTGTACACTACAGGGTTTGAAGTCATCCCTGTTGGACTACAAGGCTGCCAGCTACATGATCGTGTGTCAGCTGGCGGTGAAGGTGGTGATGGAGGCGCACCTGGTGGACGCGCTGGCCGTGCAGGTCTGCAAGTCCCTGTGCCGGGCCCCGCTGCTGACCAGAGAGGGCCTGGGCTGCCTCATCATCCTGCTGCAGAACCAGAAGGAGGGCGTGGTGGGACCCAAGTGAGTGCAGCCAGCGCAGCGCATTACATTATATTAAATTATTACACTTGCCTGACGCTTGTATCCAAAGCGACTTACATTTATTTAGGTTCAGGGTATTGGTTACAGTCCCTGGAGCAATGTGGGGTTAGGTGCCTTGCTCAAGGGCACTTCAGCCATGGACGAGGGTGCTGGTAAGGGTGAGATTTGAACCTGCAACCCTCTGATCTAAAGGCCAGTGCTCTAACCACTGAGCTACAGCTGCTCCACGTAGCACATATAGGGTACCTTCCATTGTCCAAAGTGCCGTCCTCGGCTTGCATTTGTGGACTTGTGCTTTGCTGATACTCCATGCCTCCATGGAGAAAACGATAAGATTTCCACGCTGTCAGCATAGGCGAAACAACTCTCTGGGGTACATTTCGCCATTCAACATTCTGATTGCGAATGAAGAAAATTACCTTTTGAATTGAGCTTGTCTGAGATTTTGAATTAAACTTCTATTGTCAATGACGTCTTGCGTGGTCATCACAAGGTCACAAGCACTTACACAAGGGAGAATGGGAGTTTGGATTATGGAATAACTTGCTGATGTCAATGTGATTGTCGCCGTGTTTGATTGGGGGTAAGGCTGCTTGAATCAATCAGTTTGTGACAAGGTGAGGTGTGAAAAACATAGGAACCTCAAAACAAGGCTGCAGAGGCTGGCCATGCCAAAAGGCTGAACACTATGTCGAGGAGTGCAGCAAATAAATTATGACAAGCACAGGATCATTGTGTTGTGTCAGTGGTTTTGTCAAGCATTTTTTATATTGTTTATTTGTACTGCTGTAACACCAAAAAACCATGACATCCAAATAATTTAGTTCATTGTTGGTGATGAAATGGATAAGAAAGGACACATACAAAATACATACTACAAAATCATCAGTAAGTAAGGGCGGCCATTATTACAACACAGACAAGAATTAATTCATTCTGTTTGTAACATTTGTGTTTCTTGACCTCTGTTTTTACATCAAAGAGACAAAATTATATCTAGTGTGACTTTGAGGATATTTGTTGAGAGATGGCTCATGTTGGTGCTTTCCTCCTCTCAGGGCGTACGGGCACTTGTGTGGTGTACCGTATCTCATCCCCACTGTTCAGAGCCTGGCGTCATCCTACAACATCAGCCCTCTTCTTCGTTATCTCCTCCCTCTCCTCATCCACTCTGTCGTCACTCAGTCTGGTAACTCTTTTTCATTTTAACAATTTTAAATTGCGCAAACTAATATACAGTCCTGTGTCTCTGTACATGAATTAACTGTACTGTATTTGTATCGCAATGTAATGTAATGTAATGTACTGTACTGTATTCGTATTGTATTGTAATGTACTGTACTGTATTTGTTGGATCTGTAGCAGAGCTCTAACAGGAGTGTATATAATGTGATGTTGTGCAGATGAGAAGGAGGAGATGCAGACCGACGTGGCAGAGGAGAGCATCAGCCATGGCAGCCTGTTCAACCTCCTCCTCCAGGATATCCCTCTGACCAACAGCCTGGACGCAACAGTAGCCAAGTAATTACCCTTAAAGAGGAAGACAAAGACCTGTAGACTTTTTTACTTGCATAGTTGTATCATTTTTAGGGCTCGGACGATTAATCGACTATAAAAATTAGAATTTTCATAGTCGACTAATCGTTTCATTTAATTCAATGCTTTTTTACTTACTTTACTAATACTTTATTACTTTATTGAAACCTAAAATTGCCCAGCACGTATGAATTGGACGTGGTATCTCGGAGTAAATAAGCTACTATCATGATTTAAAGGTCATTGTGAGCTCAGGGACCTAATTTTAACGGTTTCTTTCTTTTTTCCCAAATTCCTTGAACATTAAAGTGCTAGAGTACTTGAAAAATTAATCGTTTGACTAATTGACTATTCGAAAAAAAAATAGTTGATGGATTAATCGGGAGAAAAATAATCGTTTAGAACAGCCCTAATCATTTTAATTGCATTTCTGGGGTCTGGTGGAAGTGAATTTCAAATCATCTATGTAGTATCAGTTCTATAGAAGAAATTGGCAATAAAGTACATTTGACTTAATTCTATAGAAATCACACGATCTGTTATGTACTGTCAAATGAACCCTCACGCTTAAGCGTGTCACTTCCTTTTCCAGGTTGCTTCTGGAGGAGTACATCTCCCATGGCAACCAGTTGCCATCAGAGGAGATCTCAGCCCTCAACCAGCGGATGCAGCCCGTTGTGCGACTGTTTGAGTCCAGGTGAGTCTTCATCTTGAGCGTTTATGGCTCCTTAGGCCGGGCGCATGTTTGCATGTATTTTAATTTTTTGCACCCAGTAGAGCACTACACGCAAGGTACGCAGGTACAAGTGTACGGTGCAATATTGAAACAACCTCAAGGCATGATCTTCCGAACCTCCATGTTGAGGTCGCAGTAGAGTCAAGGGCTGGATCTCAAATGGCGCACTTGTGCACTTCGGGCACTATGTTTCAGTGCGTAACTAATACGGCATACGCACTGAAACATGAACACTAAAGTGCACAAGTGCACCATTTGAGATTCAGCCATGGTCATTAATGAAAGCCCCGTTGGCTATGTGCCCCCTACATCAGTGGTTCTTAACCTGGGGTGCGGGCACCCCCTGGGGGTGCGCCAGAGATTTTAGGGGGTGCGCGGAATTTTGTTTTGCGTTGAGGTTGTGATACAAATTCTGCTTCCGAACATTATAATTAGGCCAAATCAAGACCAAATTAAAACATGTTTTGGTCCCCATATAAAGTCATTAAAGTATTGATTAATGTCTGAAGATTAATGTCTGAAGATTAATCACTCAAATCATTTTTTTAGTGCATATACACCCGTAGACGCTTGGGTTGGGGGTGCGCGGCTTGTCTTGGGCACAGGTCAGGGGGTGTTTCAAGAAAAAAGGTTAAGAACCACTGCCCTACATGATACTTCCTGTATAGCGCTTTAAGACCCCCTTACAACGAACAGGTGTACAGGGTGTGGTTTAAATACCTGTGAGGGGGGGGGGGGGGGGGGGGGGGGGGGGTGGGGGGGGGGAGGGGGTGTCTCATTAAAAGTGAAGGGTAGGGCCTATATACACAGTGGGTACCAGAGGGCACCTTTCCCAAATACTTATTTACAATATATACACTTCATAATTTTAAAGGTTGTAGACAGCTCTTCATAAGTCAGTTTTCAAAAAGAAAAAACATATTTGTATCATTATAATCTGACTACACACCATAAATACATTATACAATATAGAAATCTATTAGAAATATCACATCATACACATGTTCAGTAAAAAGTTAGTCATGAGGAAACATGAAGAGAAAAGTGCACCACATTCATAACACAAAGAAACCACATAGAGTTACATCTAGCCTAGGCCTATAAGAACGGCTTAATATCAAATTCCTCGTTCAAGCCAGCTGGAGACATTGTATTCAGTGTGTGTATGTAATAGGTCTCTCGTTGCAATAAAAGGCGTTTGTGGTCGCCTCCCCTGGACGGCTTGTCCACTTTTTCGATGCCTATGTATTGAAAAAAGCATAGGTTATGTCCGGCTTTTTTGAAGTGCGCCGCCACAGGATTACGCTCGTCACCGCACCTGATGTTGCTTCTATGCTCGCTCATCCGAACACGTAGTGGTCTGGAAGTACACCCCACATATGCCAGGCCACAGGGACACCTGATAAGATATATGACGAAGGGGGTATTGCATGTAATTACACCGCGTATTCTTAGCGTTTTTCCATTATGTGGGTGTTTATATGTTTTGCATTTAGTTGTAAACCCACATTGCACGCAATTTGCACATTTGTAATTGCCATCTGGGACGTCCAAAAAGGTGCGTGGCCTTTCAGGTGCGGTGTATGATTTTACCAATTGGTTGCGTAAAATTGGAGCGCGTTTGTAAATCAGCTTTGGAGACTCTTTGTAGATAGACTGGAGCGCAGGGTCGGAGCTGATAACGTGCCAGTGTTTCCTCAATATGTTCTGTATTTCAAAACCAATAGGAGAGTACGTGGTAAAACAGAGAGGAGGAGAGCTCTGGTGGGGTTTAGTTTTGGGCTGCAATGCCTCTGTCTGTGTGATGGTGTTAAAACGCGCGCTCGCCGCGGTTACCCACTCCTCTTTGTAACCACGCTCCAAGAATCTGTTTTTTAAATCCGACGCTTGCTCTGAGTATCGGTCATCGGAGCTGCATATCCGTCTAGCCCTGTGGAACTGACTTATGGGGAGGCTCTTAATGAGGTGTGTGGGATGGTAACTGTCTCCGCGCAATAGGGTGTTTCTGTCAGTGGGCTTACGAAATAGGTCAGTATGTAGGGTCTCACCCTCAATGGTTACCATCACATCGAGGAAGCTAATGTTGCTGAAGCTGGATTCGAATGTGAATTTTAGGTGTTCGCTGGCGGCATTGAGATACGCGTAAAACTCGGTCAGTGTAGTCTCATTACCAGACCATATCATAAAACAATCATCAATATAACGCTGATAGGCCACTATATGTTGGTAAAAAGGATTGGTGTCTGGGTCGAGAATGACACTGTTCTCAAACTGGCCCATGTAAAGATTCGCGTAATTTGGTGCCATTGCACTACCCATGGCGGTGCCCTTAGTTTGTAGATAAAAATCACTTTTGAATAAAAAGTAGTTGGTAGTGAGTACAATTTCAGTTAAATCACAAATGCAGGCAGTGCTTGGTTTGTCAGATTGTGGCCTCTTATTGAGAAACAGCTCAACAGCCTCTACTCCACCCGTGTGAGGAATGTTAGTGTAGAGGCTGGATACGTCCAGCGTCACCAGGATGCCACCCACCGGTACTTGCAACGATTTTAGCTTATTTATAAAATCAATTGAGTCTCTGAGATATGACGGGAGGGAGGACACAGATGGTTTAAGGCAAAAATCAACAAAAGTGGAGATATTAGTCGTCAGGGATCTAATACTACTCACAATAGGTCGGCCTATTAAAGGCGGAGTCAGAGATTTATTAACTTTAGGTAGAGTGTAAATGACTGGGACAACAGGAGAATCATTAACCATATATTCATATTCATTCTTAGACAATTCACCTTTTTCAAACCAATACTTCAGTCTCTCATGGACAGTATGTTTGAACTGGTTGGTAGGGTCAGAGGACAGTTTGCAATAAAAAGAATCATCACTTAACTGTCTTTTGATTTCATGTTCATAGTCACTGGTATTTTGAATCGTAATCGCCCCGCCCTTATCCGCAGGGCGAACAATGACAGTTTTATCGTTGCTGAGGTCAGATATCGCTTGTCTTTCTTCTTTTGACATGTTGTTATATACCTTGTATTCTTTTTTGTTCTTGAGAGTAGTGCGTACCTCTTGGTCAACCAGGCGACAATACGTGTCCAAGGATGCGTTCCGCCCTCTAGGGGGGATGAATGTAGATTTCTTCTTGAAAGGTGTAATTGGTTTGCCTGGGATGGTGTTAGCAGGTGGATTGGTTTGTCCATTGGTAGTGTTGTCCTGCTGAGTCTCACCGCTAGGAACATTGCCCGATTGAAAGAATTCTCTGAGTCTCAGTGTCCTGAAGAATTTTTGGAGATCCATAACGGTGTCGAAGTCATTAGTGGAGGAGGTGGGCGCAAAGGATAACCCCTTGTTCAGCGCAGACACGCAGGTGTCCGAAAGGGTTTTGGTAGAAAAGTTCATTATCGTTGTCTGTCCCTGGTGCCGGATCGTAGATTTCTTGCGTAATCCTCGCCGCGTCCGTTTGTGGTGTAGCGTTGCCTTCCCCTGGGCCTGCCTCGTGCGCGGCCGCGAGGGGGCTGGATTTGGGGAGAGTGGCCGTAGTTGTAGGTGTCTTCTCGGGTGTTGCCTAAAAAAGGCGCTCCGCGGTTCTGTCCCGATTGCTCGCTGGAGTCAGAGCAGCTGTAACTCTATGTGGTTTCTTTGTGATATGAATGTGGTGCACTTTTCTCTTCATGTTTCCTCATGACTAACTTTTTACTGAACATGTGTATGATGTGATATTTCTAATAGATTTCTATATTGTATAATGTATTTATGGCGTGTAGTCAGATTATAATGATAAAAATATGTTTTTTCTTTTTGAAAACTGACTTATGAAGAGCTGTCTACAACCTTTAAAATTATGAAGTGTATATATTGTAAATAAGTATTTGGGAAAGGTGCCCTCTGGTACCCACTGTGTATATAGGCCCTACCCTTCACTTTTAATGAGACACCCCCTCCCCCCCCCTCCCCTCCCTCACAGGTATTTAAACCACACCCTGTACACCTGTTCGTTGTTGCACTTGAGAAAGGACGAAGGTCCGAAACGTCGTGCAAATAAATCACTGGGAGCATTAACAGTGTTGCGGACTTCCATCATTTATTACATTTCCCGGTTTGGTCTCATTATCATGTCAAATCAATCAAAATTCACAATTTAATTGATATAATTATATTATTATGTTATAATATTATTTGAATTAATTTTCATATTGACTTATTCAAATGCTTCTATTGGTTTTGTATTGTATTGCTGTAGGTATTCTGGAGCTCTGGATGCTGCTCTAGACAGCCATGTCCCAGATGCCTCCTCCTCTGCAGACAGGAACCTCTTCCACCAGTTCATCTCCCTCTCCATGAGCAGCGGGAAATATGAGGTAGATCAGAAAGTCACACTTGACACACCTGCAAATATACAGGCTGTAGTACACGCCAGGGATGGAAATAAGCACCCGTCCACCTGCCAATGACAGGTGAATTTGGCCTTTGGCAGGTGAAATATGTCAACCCAGCAGTCACCTTGACGGGTGAACATTTTCTACAGGCGCCCGAGTTAATGCTGAATTATACGCAGCATCCAACATCAAAGGTTTAAGCAAATTCGTAATGAAAACTGAATTTATGACCTGAAGCAAAAGTATTGCATTACATTGCATTACAATGTTTGGAACGGTTGAATATGAACTGGTAAAAATGGTGACTGGTAAACATTGTAAGTGACTGGTAGATTTTAGAATCTACCTGCCACAGTGACTGGTGGGGAAAATGTTAAAGTTCCACCCCTGGTACACGCCTATGAGGCCTGAGTTGTTTCCTCCCCCCTTCCCCTGGAGTGCGTTTTAATATGCAACCATGCCTCCTCCACTTGCCTCCTCCACTTGCCTCCTCCACTTGGTTCTCGTCATGATGACATCACTGACAACAGCATTATATTTCAATATCTTGCAAAAACTCAATTGTAAAGTCTTTTTCTCATTTGCAATTGGGATGGTGAATGAAAAACAGTCCCTCAAAAGTTGTTGTGGCGAGGCTGACAGCTGGGAAACTTTATCGTTTTCTCCACGGAGGAGGGGCCAGGAGGCGGGACGAGGAGACAAGCACAAGTGGAGGAGGCAAGGTCACATATTGGGATGCACGCCTGGTCTGCCCTTGTCTCTCCTTGTCTCCTTGTCCTTGTCTATTGCTTCCTGTCTGCTCTCTGACTGCCCTGTCTAAAGAAAGCTGAAAAGCACCCACAAATAACGTTAATGAAATAAAAAATAAAAAAGAGAAACGTTTCCACATAATTGCACACATACCACTAGAAATGTCTTGCCATCTACAAGCGATCCACTCAGGCCACACTTCTTCAATAACACTGTGTTGTAGTAGACTTGCAAATGGGTCTACCTTTGGTCAGGCATCCGTTTCTAGCCGTGTTCTCATCCTCACTGTGTTAGTAGTAATATGACAGTAACCTGATTACCATCGACTTTCAAATTTTTTTGTCTGACCAAGACCATAACAATTAACGTTTCCCAAATGGCATGGTTGACCCACATCCCTAGGTTTGCTACTGGTTGACTGGTGTCAAATAAAGTGGGTGGAGTTCCTGATTTTTTTTGGAGATCAGAAACCATATTTGCATTGCTCTTGGCCTGACTAGAAGCAACGCAGAGGATGTTGCGTTACTAGGAGGTTGTGGCCGGGCTAGTATGACAGCGCTGTGTTTTGTGATTTCGTCTAGATCCTGGCTGACTCGGACACGTCCCTGATGCTAAGTCTGAAGCACCCAGTGCCTGCTGTGAGGAACATGGCCGTGGAACACCTCAAGGAGGTCCTTCGCAGAGGGCAGGTGGGTCTGTCAACCGCTTACTGTATAGGTCAGGGGTGGGGAACCGATGTAACCTACCTATGTAAACTGAGGAATTTGAAGTGGCCCCTCGAATGAAAAAAACTATAGATAGTAGTAGGAGATTTCTGTGCCCCATGCATGGACCACTGCTGATTGAATGCTTTCACTCTTTCTTTACCTAATTACTTGCTTTTTGCTTATTTGTGTGTTTGTTTTTTTGTGTTACGGTATCTGCTCTCATTTTGCAGCACATACCTTCAGTTGAATCAGCTGTTAATAGGAGTTAATAGGAGCAGGGACAGTATTTCCTTGTCATTATGACTAGCGCAACAGCAGCATTTCTCGCTGCATGCTGACAGCCTGGGGCTTTGATTTCATTGCCTAATGTGTTTGTGTATCTTAATGAGTGACCCACCTGCCTCTGTCCCCCTCTCCAGGCTGGCTATGATGAGGCGTTCCTGAAGGATGCTCTGCTGGAGCGGCTGAAGGACCAGGTGCCTGCTGTGGTCTCTGCTGCCATGCAGGCTCTGGAGGTGAGACTTCACTAACAGTGAAGCAGTGAAGCTTTACATTTTCTTTGACTCTTATTTCTTTCTTTTTTGTTTCCTCTTTTTTTTTTATTTGTTGTGAAGCACATTGAGTTGCACTTGTTTATAAAATGTATATTAGCATAGCTTTGCATAATCACTGGAAGTGGATGGAGGCATTAGCATCAAGCCACAAATGACCATAGGACAGCATTAAATAGCTGTTTTGCACTCTGTCTGTAGCCTGGTGAACCAGCGCCACCCGCTGGACGGCAAAATGTTTTGTCTACGGGTGGGTCTGGCCTCGCATAATGATTCAATGAAGCCAGAATGCCATGAATCTGGCAAACCAATTACAACGCAAAGATGTGTTTTGAATCAAAGCGGGCAGGGTTTTGAGGGAAGGTTATTCTCATCAACAATCTTCGGATGTATTATGCATCGAGGCCAGACTAAATTAGACATCCACATTTAGTCTGGTTTATCAGGCTACTCTGTCTGGTGAATTTTACATAAATTTTAAAGTACTTTGTAAGTACATTTGATGATGTTTTGTTTGCCCCCATAGACTTGCATTACTACGCTTAATTTGGCTATACTGTTAAACTAGGCAATGGAAACATGCTATGCACATTCATTAATAATGCTGGGAAATACTGCAAATATGTGAAAATCAAAAAAGGGTGGGCTGTTCCTTTAACAGGGCTCAAAGATCTCAGGCTTGGTGCATGTCTATGACCAGGCTTCATAGAACATGAGAACAGTACATGCATTGCATACATGCAACAACATTGAAACGCCATGTGATTTCATGAATACCGGTAGAACCATTTCTTTCTTAGTGTCCTGCAGTTGTGAAAATTATGAGAGCCAGCACGTCTACCCGCACAGAATTGGAAAGGATTGCATTGGATTGTCTTAATGAAATGGCATTTTGCTTTTTGCATTGTACAGCTGTACATGGACCGCTTGGATGCTGAAGACACCGTTTCCAGTTTGCTCTCACTCCTTCAACGTTCTGACCTCTCAACCCAAGGCCAATGGTGCGTATTTGTCTTTGACACGTCTTTGACACTTAGATGTCTGAAGATAATCACCAAAATATTTTTTCTTGTTTGTACTACAAAATCTGTAAAAAGTTGTGGTCTTTTTTTACCTGGCTCCCTGGAATGGGTTCGGCCAGGTATTGCAAGGCCTGTGTTTGTTCTTTTGTGTGAATGACTGCACGCAGTGTTTTGGGCCAACTGCGGTTCTCTCTCCAGACACGCAACATCATCTGCTTCATGTGGCATTGTGGTAAGGAGGCCAGCACATCTTTGATTTCTCCTGTTCTCATCTTCTGCATCAGGTATCCAGTGCTGCAGCAGGCTGTTCAGATGCTGGACGACCCCCGACTGGTGGAGAGCAACGTGGAGCTGAGGGCCCGTATGGGCTGGGAGCTGCTGCCCTACCTGGTGGTCACCAGCCCCCTGCCCGACTCCCCCGAGCTCCAGCTGGCCTCCTGCGTGGCCGAGACCACCCTGCTCTCCCAGTTCCCCCTCACCAAGGGATGGGCTCCCGGTAGGTAGATGGAGCTCGGTGCCAGTCGTTTTTTGCAACTTTGCTTGTCTACACAAAGCCGTGTGTTGGAGTTGGGGGCAGGCCGCGGATCACTTTTACTGCTTGTTGCTGGTTATAGTAATGCTATGTCCAGTGATCAAATTTTCTTAGATTTTGCAACATAACTGTTCATATCTCAGCTTCCGTGGTTACTTGATGGTGTATGTTCTGAGTGTTAAAGGGACACTGTGTGAGATTTTTAGTTGTTTATTTCCAGAATTCATGCTACTTATTCACTAATGTTACCTTTTTCATGAATACTTACCACCAACATCAAATTCTAGGCATTCATTATGACTGGAAAAATTGCACTTTTCATACATGAAAAGGGGGATCTTCTCCATGGTCCGCCATTTTGAATGTCCAAAAATAGCCATTTTTAGCCACAAAAATGACTCTAATTGGACCATACTAGAAAATATTTGTTACTTTCATGTAAAGATCAAATTTGGCAATAGGCAGCTCGGTTTCAATAAGCAGCATAGTTGCAGTACCTTTTTTGACCATTTCCTGCACAGTGTCACTTTAAGTGGAAATGTTTTTTTATAATGCTTTTGTTGTTTGCAGCTCTTCGTGATGTTCTGGCAAAGACTCCCGAGGCTGAGATTGTTGGAGCTGCCAATCAGCAGCTCATCTCAACCCTGACCACTAACCTGTCTGGTATCGATGCCGCCTCTAGACGCACTACTGTAAGTCCACCATCTAGCTTGATGCATTATGTGATGATCACTGCACTGCATACGTAGATTCTGTGCATGTGTGTGTTTCTATGATGCAATACAATACCACCTGTATTTATATAGCGCAGTACTAACTAAAGTTGTCTCAAAGCGCATGATGTAAAATGTTGCCTAAATCGTGTACAGAAAACAGGCTTGGCCTAAGCCTAAGTGCCACATCTACAAACATACAGTGAATGCAAAGGTTCACAACAAATGTTTGTTGAGTGAATGTGTATTGTGGATAATAGTGAATGGAGGTCTAGTGCTTTTTGTGTTTGTCCAATGATTGACAACCAGAATTCAGAAGCTCCCGGTCTAGTGGCACATATTCCAAATGACCTGGTGTCAGGTTAGTGCAATTGTAAAACCAGGTCACTAGGAATATGTGCCTCAGGATTGTAGCTTATAATAATGGTAATAATAATTTAAAAAAAAACTTAATTTGTGTAGCACAATTCATACAAAACATGGAACTCTATGGAAAACATTTTTTGAATACAGTCTGTCCATCACTCTGTCCATCACTTAGTTTGTCAGTCTCTACCATTTTAGCCTGATGCTGCGTATACGTTGTTTGACCTATGGCGCCTGGAGCGGCGTAGTGTATACCAGGGGTCACCAACCCGTCGATCAGTGCATACAATACAGTGTATACGCTGCTTAGGCTCTTGAGATTTGAGGGGGCTTTTTTTAAAATTAAAATGTGGGTATAAACACATTCTAAAGCAAAATGAGGGTCCCAGCTTTTAAGTGCAACTCATTTCAAGTTTTTATGTGCTTCGGAGGCTGACATATTTAGCTTTTAAGGGCACCACAGAGGGCACCTTTTCCCAAAAAGGGCTTACTAGGCATTCAGCAGGTGGGTTTTTTTTCCCAGATTTCATTGGCTAAAATGGGTTGAAATGACCGACCATTGTCTGCTTGTTGCTTGTCTTTAAATCCAGCTGGAAGAGGTGGCCAAGTGTCTGGAGAGGCAGGCTGAGCACAGTGGCGGTGTGCGGGAGCAGGCTGCCTTCCTGGTGCTGAGCCACACCCTGCTGCGGGGCATGCTGGACCTCAGCGAGACCCAGCACCTCCTCACGGCCCACAGGCTCTTCTCCCTCCTGGAGCCCGCCATCACCGAGCTCCTCAACCAACCTCCTGAGCAGGTCAGTTATCTCACATGTTTCATTTGATTTATTTAAGGGACACTGTGCAGGAAATGGTCAAAAAAGGTACTGCAACTATGCTGCTCATTGAAACTGGGCTGCCTATTGCCAAATTTGATCTTTACATGAAAGTTTACCAAGTAATAAAGAGATATTTCCTAGTACGGTCCAAGTAGAGTCATTTTTGCAGCTAAAAATGGCTGTTTTTGGAAATTCAAAATGGCAGACCATGGAGAAGACCCCCCTTTTCATGTATGATAAGTGCAATTTTCCCAGTCATAATGAATACTTAGAATTTGATGGTGGTGGTAAGTATTCATGAAAAAGGTAACATTAGTGAATGGGCAGCATGAATTCTGAAAATAAACAACTAAAAATCTCACACAGTGTCCCTTTAAGAAGCATATTCGTTGCAGTAGGTACACATTAATTACCAATTACTGATTCGTTTATGGGCATTAGGGCCCTACTGTGGCCAACAGTGGGGCTCTGTATTACTACACCTGCGATTCCAGCTTCGATTCCAGCCAGCCCGGGTCATTTGCAAGTCCTTCCCATCTCTCTCTCCCCCACTCGTTTCCTGTTCCTCTCTCACTGTCCTCTCACAAATAAAGACACAAAAGCCCAACAATATATACACATATATATATATTTATTTTAAAAATTATGGGTGTTAGTTGTGGTTGTACCACCTCACGTCTGAGCCCAAAAAACGTCATTGACCCATGTGTTGTCCTCTCTCCTCTCCTCTCCTCTCCTCTCCTCTCCTCTCCTCTCCTCTCCTCTCCTCTCCTCTCCTCTCCTCTCCTCTCCTCCACACTCCTCTCCTCTCCTCTCCTCTCCTCTCCTCCACACTCCTCTCTTCTCCTCCACACTCCTCTCCTCTTCGCTTCTCTTCTCTTCTCTTCTCCTCTCCTCTCCTCTCCTCTCCTCTCCTCTCCTCTCCACTCCTCCCCTCCCCTCCCCTCTCCTCTCCTCTCCTCTCCTCTCCTCTCCTCTCCTCCTCTCCCAGGGGCCTGTGGAGTCGTGTCCTCCAGGCCTGGTGGCCAAGCAGCTGGGGGAGTACCTGCACCTGCTGCGCTCGCGCCAGGCCGCCCAACAGGAGAAGACCGCTCTGGTGCTCGCCATACTGCAGCAGTTCATCAGCAGCCTCAAGAGCCCGCAGTCTGGATTCAAAGGTTGGCCCCTGCCTGTTTGGGTGTTTGTGGTTTGCTGTAGGGGTCAGATGTTTGTAGATATAAAATTTCCCCTCCAAATGTTACAAGTGTATACTGTACTACTTGGATTAAGATTTTAGAGAGCACACTTTTTGTTAGTATGAGGTCATGACTTTAAAGCCACACTGTCAAACACAGGTCAGTAAACAAAACACTTCTGCAGACTGGAATGCTGGGTGTGCAAATGTTTCCCCTCACAGTATGTGTATCGCACTCACACACACACACATACGCAGGTGAGACGTGGTGGAACCCAGAGAAGCTGGACACCAGCACCTGCTGCTACCTGCGTCTGCTGTGCCGGCTGTTTGACGTGGTGATCACCGGGGCCAGCCGGGGGCCCCTCACCTCCTGCTTCAGGGCCCTGCTGCAGAAGCTTATCCAGGTAAAGGGCCACCCAGCACACACGGTACATTAAATCTGGACTCAAACCAGGGGTGATAGCAGTCCGGCGCCGCGCCGGAAATCCGGCGTAGCGTGGCTGTAGAAAAAAATAAAAAAATAATTTCCCCAAAATTAATAAAATAATAAACTATCGCGTAGGCCTTCATTAATGTATGGTGAAAATAAATGAGCGCGCAACAGCCTGTTGTAAGAGACGCGAAAGGAACCCAAATGAGCAGCAGCCCATAATTGTATCATCCCGACATCTTACTGAAAAATGTATCAATTTGTTACGTCTTGCTCTTGAGTCACTCACCACATCACTGGCGGCAGTCTTCTAGTTCTAGTGAAAGGAGAAGTAGATTGGCTGTCAGTATGCACAGTAAAGAGAGAGTTCTAGGCCCCTACTGGTTACCCTTCTCAGATATTTTCACTGTCGACGGAGGCAAATCCAAAAATGGCATCTCGTTATACTGAAGAAACGGAAGAAAGTACTATAGGCCAAGTCTAGACCATTTGGATTCCGATAAAAAAATTAGCAACTGTTGTTAGCACAAATCCACATGGCTTGCTAGTTGTGATGGGGTGTGTTGAACCGTGTGGATGTCAGTGGAATACTAGTGAAATTCTGTGATCAAGAAAACGTTTTGAAGGTAAGGCCATTTAGTTATAATTTGCCCACTGTGGCATGTTGGCTTGGGCCCGAATGATTTTGCCTTGCGCAGGTTACTCCAAAAACCTGACCATAAACGGTTTATTGATGCGCATAAACGGGCTCAGTGAGAGAATATGTTTGTAATAGATTCGTCTATTTTCCTCATTTATGTGCGCTAAATGACTGCGCAATGTTGACAAACTTTGATAGACCTTCTTTTAAAAAAAAGTCTGTATGCTCAAAACGGTAGGCTATGCTATGCCCGTCATGATACTTTTTTTCTAGGTGTAGTGCGTAAATGTGGTCTGCATTGGAATAGCGGCTACCATTGCGACATGTCCAAATGACAATGGAATGCTTGGATCGCTAATGTTTGGCAAAAGCCTAGTTAGCCTACACCCCTTGTAGGCTAGTGTGAGCTGAGTTCGTGGATTTTGGTCTACTGTTGATTGAGGGATGGTGTTTTGCGTTCATTCCTGACAAAACCACGTGTCAAACTGATTTCAGGGAGATGTTTATATTAGTTATGCTGACTAAACCAACGCGCTCTGTGAAAACCCCCAAACAGCCTCGCACAGGTTCACACAGCCTTTCTCTCTCGCGCGCTCCCTGTCGTAGCCCTTCTGCGTAATCGAATCCAGTTATTCCACGCACGATGCACAGGTTGTATTGTCTGCACGCTCTGGGCTACTTAATCCCTACTCTCGGGCAGGGGGCAATTATCAATATCAGACTCTCATGAACTTCAAATACTTGGCTTGCGTTCATGTGGCCACCACGGTGTCACCTAGACATGCAGTGAATGTTCATCTTATCTTCACGCCCTGTGCTATTTTCATGTAGCTTAATTCGGTCCTGTCTTTGTTTTTGTTGCTTTCTGTTATCTTTTCAACTCGTACATTGTAATGGTACATGCGAGTGATTTTCATGTATTTTAATTGACTACAACCCAATGCGAAAGTCGCGCAGTAGTCACACAGGCTATATATACTGTCCTGTCCGTAATAACCACTGGTTCTGTCATCCGTGGAGTCGAAATATGCGATGTGAACGTGGGCCTGCATGTAGCCAATCATGCGCTTGTGCCCTAAATATCATGTACCGGTAATTAAAGGGCGTTTCCCTACAACGGGAAAGGCAGGGGTTTATAGCACAGCCCTTAAACAATCTGTGGTTATAGGTAGACCATGGGGCCACGAGTAGGCTATCTAAACGTATGTCCAGTAGCCTATACAAGTTATATGAGCAATGTCCCAATGAAAATGAAACTTATCAGCTTGCAGCAAATGTCATGTCATTTAAAAGTATTGCTCAATTAATTGGTAATCACCTCCTCTATTTTGGACAGAGTGTAGTTACTGTACTTTGGAGTAGTATTGCCTCCTACTGACCTGTCTTGGTATGGCTGCTACATATGTAGCTTTCAGTTAATTCAATGTGGTAAAATATGCACCATGTTTTCAGAAATGCATTCTGGTGTTGAAATGTTGCATTGGTTCAATACCCACCTCAATAACTTTAGTGCAACATCACAAGCCTAGAATGCATTTCTAACTGCATACGTTGGTATTCGTTTTTACAGCTAGAATTGAACGTGGTGGTCAGTTTCTTTCAGCCAAGTGCTGTAGCCTACCAACAGGGAAATGATCTGTGTTTTCGTGAATAACACTATAGAAATAATGCAAAAATGAAAACATTATCTTAAATGTTTGAATAATGTGTTTGAATAATAATAAGGCCTACATTACGTCTCATATGCAGTATGTCCCGTCGTCCCCCCGCCCCCCCCCCCCCCCCCGGAAAAAAGTTCAGGCTCAGGCTTTTTTTTCACTATCACCCCTGCATAACTATCAGCCCAATTCTGGGATCGACTGAAATCGCCCCCGTCATGGGAATCGATACTCTCCAGGAGAATTACTAACCATTGTGGGTTTCCTTTGTTGTGTGCGACCTTCCCAGATAGAATTTTGATATTTACAACTCAAAGAACATTGAGTAGTGTCTGTGCGTGTTTAAACACTATACAAAGGGCTGCTTGTGTCTGAGGTACAATTTCCGTCTATGATGTTAACAAAGATCCTGTGGTTGTATTTCAGACGCATCTGGCCGACACGCTGGAGCTCTTCAAGTTCCTGTCGTTGCTTTGGTGCTACGGCCTGAACTTGAGTGACCAGCTGGAATGTAAAGTCGGTGCCATCCTCCAGACCCAGGCTCTGTATGTGGGGAAAGCCCTGATGGCGGCCCAGACCGCCCCCAACCTTAACCTGCTGGCTTCAGATGCCTCTCCAGGTAGCATACTCTACATTTGTCTACAGCCGTCATAGTGAAAAGACGCCAGACCAGCTTTTTTCTGTGTTTTTAGGGAAATGTTTTTTCCTGTTTTCTGGTCAGTATTGTAAATAATATGCTAAACTATTGAATCGCTAAAGCAAATCAAATTGACCTACTGTATAGCTGACTGAAATTGCAAAATGAGTGACTCAGTGTTTTGGAATTATGGTCAAAATCCGTAGATTGCTGTCTGTACATTCAACAGGCGGGTACAAACAGAAAGTGGACCCTCACTATGTTGCATATGTAATGTAACAAAACAATAACTCGATGAATACTTTTTGCTCTCTCTTATTTCCCCTGTGCAGTGGTGCCGTCTCTGCTGGTGTGCCTGTGCTCCCCGGTGTGTGAGGTGCGCCGGGCCGCGGTGGCCTGTCTTCAGGTGCTGCAGGGGGCCAGCTCCTCCCCGTTCCTCCCCGTGCTGCAGGCCCTGCTCAAGACCTCAGAGGAGCTCATCTCCGATGCCTCCTACCTCCAACAGGTCAGCTAGCAGGAGCAGGTCGCACTCAGCTTGTAGAACCTGTATTTAGTTTTTAGTTGCTTCTTCATTAGTCTTTTCTGCTTGAACCTTTTGACTCTTCAGAGGCATTGTAGATATTACTCTTATTAATACTTATTGTGAGCATGGAATTGGTAAACGCCTACTTATGAAGCTCTATGTGATATAATAATAATAATAATAAACAATAATAATATGCTATGATATGCACATGTGAAAATATATCTGCACACTTAGATCCTCTTTCTGTTCTTTCGGTCCGAAAGCTTGGCAAATTAGAGAACACAAAATAAAAAAACGGCCTGGTTCATTTACCAATTCTTCCCCATATCTTTCTCCCCACTCGTGTCGTGTCTCTCACACTGTACTGTCACAAACAAAGTAATAAAAAAAGACCCCAAAAATATATTTTTAAATATTGGTAGTGGTAAAACTCCAGTCTGCATTAACTGAACCGGAAGCTAACGCTGAGTTTGTCTGCAGGCCCTGGGGACGCAGTATGACGAGGCCCTGTCAGGAGGAGCCAAGAGGAACCAGCAGCTGGCTGCCATTGAACAGCTGCTGAGGTGCATCCAGAGCCCCAGCTGCCCCGCCTACATCGGCAAAGCCCTGCTCCGCGCCCTGCAGGACGTCAACGGAGAGGTGAGCACAGCACCCTCAACATGCAATATGTGGGGTTAATAGTCACAGTTTTTATGACCTATGTCATGTCAGGGTGAGAGGCAGGAAACGTGCTTTTATTGGTCACGCACCACTGGTAGTGTTGGTATGACACTGTGATGCATTATATGCTGCTGATTAATGTCGAGTTAACTGACATTGGAGTTGGACGGATCAGTGGTAAAACGCACGTCTCCTTTGTCTGAGGCCAGAGGTTAATGGAGAGGTGAACATGCCTTATGTTGGCCACGCGCTACTGGCAGCCGTGGCGCAATTATGCAGCTACAATATTGTGGCACAATTTGAGGAATTAATATTCATAGATAGTGTGACACCCATCCTGTTGGGTTACAGACGTTGCGTTTCACCCGATACTTCAGTTTGTGATACAAGCGCCAAAATCGGTACAGATACTCCTTAGAAATTACTATTTTCAAAAAGTACGCGGGCCACTTCAAATTCAAGATGGCTGCCCATTTTCCAAGATGGCCGCCATACAGATATGAATTAGCGACTAAAACAACTGTTCCAATGGTCATACAAGCACCTAAATCGTCATAGATACTCCTTAGACACACATCTGTTGAAAAGTCATGCAGGCCACTTGAAATCCAAGATGGCCGCCCATTTTCCTAGGTGGCCACCATACATATGTGTAAGGTGACTGAAACATTTGATAAAATAGTGATACAAGCATCAAACTTGGTACAAATACTCCATGACATGACAAAAAGATGTCGGTCAATTGAAATACAAGATGGCTGCTCATTTTCCAACATGGCCGCCACAATTTTCTGGACAGCCCTTCCACCCATTGCACATTTCCCAACAGCTAACAAAATATGGATGGCATTCATAATACCATGAAAGGTATGATCTGATCTTCTGACCTGCAGATGGCTATAGCTGCCAGTGTGAGTATTGGGACATTTTAAAATTCCTATACTTTAAGACAACAAGATAATCTAAATTCATCAAAGGGATTATGATAATCTCTCAAATGTCCTCAAATCAGAGATTATGAAAATGTCTCCATTAATAAGAAGCAATGGTAGCCATCTTGGATTATACATGGCCTTCATGTTTAAAGTAGGCTATTTTTTTTTCAAAAAGGATAATGTCTAAGCAGTATTTGTGCTGAGTTTGGTGCTTCTATCACAATGTAAACGTTTTTCAGTTATGGAAATTCTGCAGTAGGTGAATGGGTGGCCATCTTGAATTTCAAATGGTCCATACACCTTAACAACAGAGTTGTGTCTGAAGAGTATTTGTAACACGTTTGGTGCTCACATCACTATTTGAACAATTGCTCTAGTATCTCCTGCAGTGTTCCCACAGGACTTTCTGGCAGCCATCTTGGAAAATGGGCGGCCATCTTGAATTTCAAGTGACAGGCATGCTCTTTCAAATTAGTTAAGTCTAAGGAGTATTTGTACCAATTTTGGTGCTTGTATCATTATTTTAAGGATGGTTTTATTTTCCTAAGACACATTTGAACGGTGACCATCTTGGAAAATGAATCATCTTGGAAAAGTCACCCGCATGCTTAATCAAAAGTGGTAACTTACATCTGAGGAGTATATGCGCCAAGTTTGGTGTTTGTATCACAAATTCTTCCCGTTGCCAATTTATATCTGTATGGTGGCCATATTGGAAAATGGGCAACCATCTTGAATTTGAAGTGGCCCGCATACTTTTTGAAAATAGTAATGTCTAAGGAGTATCTGTACCGATTCTGGCGCTTGTATCACAAACTGAAGTATCGGGTCACCTATCTCCCTAGCTATGCTGGGTAGTGAACAAAAAAAAAAAAGGCCGATCCCACCATTGGCCATGTTCAGGACAAGCAAAGTAAATCCAGCAGGAGGAGGAGAAAGTCTTCACAACATTGCTTGACCTCTGACTTAATCAGGCAAAGTCAAAAGACTTACTGAAGACCTAGAGGTCAAAACGTTGCACTCTTTTTAAAATAATAATGAAAGGGAAGTCAAGCAGTAACAGACTTTCTTCATCCTCTACTCTACTGGGTATTGGAGTGACTCATCAGAAAAAAAGACAATACGCTAAAATACACACTAAAATAATTAATTAATGTAACTTTTTTTTTTCCCTTCTGTGAATTCAAATAACGGAACTCTAAATATCCGCTGTGTGTTCAGAGGGTGCTGGGCGTCATCCTGACGCCGCTGGACGGGCTCCTGGACCAGTGCGGTGTGGACTTCTCTGAGGTGGAGCGGGACGAGGACCTGCTGGTGCAGCTGATGCTGAGCAAGTACAACGAGCACTCGGCCCCCCTGCTGGCCCGAGAGCCCCGCAGCCTGGAGGTGCTGGTGAAGGCCCTGGGCATCCGCGCCAAGCCCTACGAGGCACTGCCCAGCGTGCAGGTCATGGCACTGGAGAAGGTGGGTCTACTTTTTTTTTAAAAATGCACCATGATCGATTTTTAATAGTGATTAATCATGTCAATTAATAATGCTTATTGTTTAAAGTGCAATATCAACAGGTGAAGGTTACATCCTTGCCTTTGTCTTTTGGAGAGTTTCGCTCAGTGTGTTCCAAAAAAAAGTACAGGCAGGAAAAAAGAGCTCTTGTGTGCAACTCCTTTCTTTTTTCCCTTATAGCGCAATATTGCCATACACCATGGTCTCAAAACATTTGAGCAGTCCTTAAAAGCACAACTGTCAACTTTGTTTTCACAGTGCAGTAAATGAAAAGCAATTTTGATATGAAATGATATTGCTGTTCTAATCATAGTAGTCGAGTTTTGGCCATATTATCCAGCCCTAGTTTCACGGTTTGAACTATTGAGTTGTAGTGGTGTGGATCGGCACTGCCCTCACATTCCGATTCGATCACGATTCGGGAGGTAGCGATTCGATTCGATTCAATTCTATGCGATCCGATTCAATTCTACAATGCATTGCAATGCATTACATTTCTACTGAAAGCAAAGCAAATGTTTAATCAGTCATGATGAGGCAATACAAGTAGTCAGATACTGAGCAACAATTTATTGGCTGTTTTCTGTATCAGTCTGTATCAGTCTTGCCATGTTTTGAAGTGCTTTTGTTTAATTTAACATTAATTTGCTCCCGAAGTATCCATGGAAGTAATTGAAATGTAAGAAAATTGCGGGATCGATTCTGGAACTTGCCGGATCGATTCTGGATCGTCCGTGCCCCGCATTGGATTGCATCGCCGAATCGATCATTGTTGACCCCACTATTGAGTTGTTCCATACCACGGACTTGTCGTTATCCGTGTCATAGTCATCCTTCCACGGTCTCATATTATGTCTCGTCTTGTCCACAGATTACCAAGGCCTTCTTCTCTGCACTAGAGGATAAAAAGGTCCAGCAGAAGATTCTGGGGACGATGTTTGACTTGCTGGTGGACTGCAAGGACACAGCATGTGCCCAGGCTGTCAGCAACGTCTTCAAAGTGGTAATGGCAGCGTTATCCCATAAGATAAAAGATATGTAATCTACTGTATATCACCTAAATCAGTGTGCCTCTGATTTATAGACTACCACCTACAACAAGGAAGGTATTATTTAGGCTTTCATGGTACATTCTGGGGGATAGTGAAAAGTTAACTAATTGTAATATCAACAGTTTTGATGAACCAGTTTGATGAATACACACTTGTTCATTTCAATTCAATGCATGTGACTCTCATCAGGCACACTTACATACAGTAATCCTCCTTATTTAACACATGTTGTGGGTGTGTGTTTGTGTGTGTGTGTTCTCGTTATTTCCTCTTTATTAAAAATAAATAAATAAATAAAATAACCCCTCTTTGTAATTGCACTTGTTGTTCTGTATATCTCCTGTGCACTTTGTATTTGCTTGTGATGTTGGCTTGATTATGTCCTCTTCTGAAAGTCGCTTTGGTTATAAAGCGTCTGCCAAATGCAATGTAATGTAATGTAATGTGTCTTTCTGTTGTAGATCGCTGTAGATGCAGAGCTGGTGGCCATCGAGTTGACCCCTGTGGAGAAGCCCAAAGTCACTGTCAGTGTGGTGCAGGCTCGCAGGAGTATGAGACACAAGTGAGCATCTCAAACACACATTAGATGAATGGATGGGTGTAGTTTAGTGATCCCAAATAAAGGAGTGGGATCATGTCAGGGATTTTCTTTCTTTTTCTCCTTTTTTCTTTTTTTTTTTGAGCCGTGTAGCTACAATACTTTTATTTTGCCCTGAAGATGCGTTTTTGCCTCTAATGCCTCTTTTCCACTACTGGCGTACAGAGCAACACAGTGCGACTTGGCCACTACTTTTTGCTTTACCGATTGGACATGACAGCTCAATCGAAGATCAAAAAGTGGCGGCCGAGTCGTGCTGTGTCGAGCTGTAGGCCTACCAGAAAACCGGCAGTGGGAAAGAGGCATAACTTTTCTCTGTGAGGACGCACTGAGGACGGCTAGAGTCTGAAACATGTTTGTGTAACCCCCATCATGGGGCATTTAACCTTTTAGTAAAGAGATTGAGCAAGAAGAGCGTTTGGCCTTTTGTATTCTGATGACTATCTTTGGACCCGCGCCCAATGACGGCCACAACTGCTGACTTTTGAGTGTGCATACGATCAAAACATGCTCTACAGATGTGCTTACGCTAACAACTTGTGTCCGTGGGTCCTATTTCTCCAGGAAAGAACCAGATGCCTCTCCTGCTGCCGCTTCTGAGCTGGACTCGAGCGTGTCGTGGGAGAGGGCCACACTCATCCTGGAGCTCATGCAGCACAAGAAGAAACTGAAGAGGGCCGAGGTGCTGGTGCCAGCGCTCTTCAACCTCCTCTCCAGGTACAAAAAAACCCAAGATGGCTGACAGGGTATATCGTAGATAATGGTGCCTCTCTCAAAGCAAAGGAACTGGCATCAAAAGCTGGATGCTTCCTTGGATGATAATGGGTTCTATTTTGTTTCTCTTGACCGCCAGAGGCGGTGCTTTCAGCACATGGATATTCATCACACAAACGTACAGGTCGAGTAATAATACCACCAAAGTCATTTGTGACCTGGGTAACGTCAACCGGTCACCCCGTGAACGGGGTCAAAAGACCCTTGAACCCAGGAAATTACCTCCTGGCAAATCTTCTCGTGTACATTCCGAGCGACTGCCAAGCTCTGCCGGTCATCCGGAACTCATACAACTGTGGTTACGGCTCCTTCCCACTTTACCGGCCATTTGACGCTCATCAACGCGACGCACCTCGTTGTGTGGAAGGAATGCTTCTTGTCGGTGCACATGCAGGGTGACGGAGTACACTGAACAGGAATATCTCTTTCTGTCTTTCTACACGAGTACATCGATTAAGCAAGCTAACTAACGATGGCAACATCAAAGTCTGCCCTTACCTACTGTATGTGGACATGTGTTTACTTCACACATTTCATAGTTTTGATTGTCGTCAAAAATGTACATAATCCTTTGAACATAGGCACAAAGACCTTGCACTTCATAGTTTGCTGTAGTGTATGACTCTTACATTAAAATGTATGATAAACCGTCATAAAACTAATTTTAAGCAGCAAAACATAGCAGTTGGTCTCATGGGAATTCCTCATGTACTCAACAATCATTGGATAACGCTCCGCGTTCGCCGCAAGTAATTTGCATAAAATAGAGCAACATGATCTCCAAAAATTCCGTGCTCCTGGACACGGATGTTAAGGACACAAAATCCGTGTCCAGGAGCACGGATTTTGCCAAAATTCCGTGCTCCTGGACACGGAATTGTTTTCCGTGCTCCTGGACACGGAATTGTTTGAAGTGCTTTCTATAGGCTATTTCCACAGTCTTGTGTTTTCTCAGGATTTTTCTAATTTAAAATATTTCTTTAAAAAAAAAAAAAACATTTCTTACTCACAGGTTAGGGTTAGGGATTGTTTTGGTCTGGGCACAGCTAGTTTTCTTTCATTCATTATATGAGTTTGATAGCCTAGCAACCAACTGGAAAAGGTCTTTAATGACAGGTTAAGGTTAGGGAATGTTTTGGTCAGGGCACAGCTTAAATTGCTATAGCATTATTTTGTTTAGGATTAGCATTTGGTATGTATTTTCTAATGATAGAGTTAACACAGTGCTGTGGTAATAGCCTAAAGAAAGCACTTCCGTGTGCCCATCACGGAAAACAATTCCGTGTCCAGGAGCACGGAAAACAATTCCGTGTCCAGGAGCACGGAATTTTGGCAAAATCCGTGCTCCTGGACACGGATTTCGTGTCCTTAACATCCGTGTCCAGGAGCACAGATTTTTTGGAGATCAGGCTGACTAGAAGGGAGCTGAAAATGTTGACGCCCGTCAACTGTCAAAGTAGCCGCACCACGAATCCCAGAAACCTTTGCGAGGGCGTCGCCGCCTTCCAAATGAATTGAAGGCGTCCGCATCAACGCAGTCGCCGGTAAAGTGGGAACGGGGCCTTATATACATAACCATCATTTTAATTATTGGGTGCTGGTGCCACCGCTATTAACATCTTCTGTAGGTACAAGAAGATGGCTGACAGGCATAAGATGAGGGTGGGGCGTCGAGTGGGGGCGGTCGTCCTTGGCCCAAGACTACAAGGAGAGCCATACTGACAAAATCTATCTTATTATCTTACTATCTTATAATCTAAATTATTTTAAATTATTATTGTTATTATTTAGCCTGATAAACCAGACTAAATGTGGATGTCTAATTTAGTCTGGCCTCGATGCATAATACATCCGAAGATTGTTGATGAGAACAACCTTCCCTCAAAACCCTGCCCGCTTTGATTCAAAACACATCTTTGCGTTGTAATTGGTTTGCCAGATTCATGGCATTCTGGCTTCATTGAATCATTATGCGAGGCCAGACCCACCCGTAGACAAAACATTTTGCCGTCCAGCGGGTGGCGCTGGTTCACCAGGCTAGTTATTATTATATTATTAAAATATTATTTTAAAACATGATTTTGGCTAAAGCGTGACATGCACAAGGTGCCCACTAGAGGACGTCGGCCACTACAGTGAAACCATTAAGCGTCACCTCTGCTGACAGGATCCCGAGTACAGCATCGTGTTTCATTCAACGCAAAGGACCATGCATTACATCTTTTGGGTTTTGATGTGGTTTAATCTATAAGTTTAGTAGTATTGTTTCATATTCACAATTATTCACATCTTCTCTTTCATTGGTCTTGTAGGAGTCTGGAAGCAGCGTCTGCAGAGCAGGGTAACATGGAGTACACCAAGCAGCTTGTCCTCAGCTGCCTGCTCAACGTCTGCCAGAAGATCTCCCCTGACAACAAGCCCGTCAGTCCAGGTATCGTGCTTTCACCCTGACCTAGACTGGGTATTGTGTTTTCTTCTAGTATTTCAGTTTTTTTCCCAATTTACCAATTTGTCAGTTCACTTATCAAATACCAAGTCAGTGGTTGTTGTTCCATGTTGTTGCACATCATTCTGTTCAATTGAATAGTGCATTATGACTTTGATGGTTTATTGAGGTTAAATGCCTAAATAGTGCCTTTATGCACACGTCTTCTTCTTGTACAGATCTCCTCAGCGAGGACCAAATGAATGTGGAGCTGGTGGTTCAGTGTGTGAGGACGTCAGACATGCCCCAGACCCATCATCATGCCCTGCTGCTCCTGGGCACTGTAGCTGGCATCTTCCCTGTGAGTACTGTTCCGCCCTCCGAGAAATAGGCTGTTGGCATCGTGCTGTTTTGCTTTGTCTCAGAGAAATAAAGCAAGCACTCTGCAGTTTTGATCACCTCAGGCAATATGGCATAAAAACTGCAGAGCGCTTGCTTTACTACTTCTTTTTTTTAAAGAAAGTTTATGCACCCAACGCCCGAGATAAAGTATTTTTGTCTTTATATCTTTATATCTTTATAGCCTAAGGCAGTTAAAATGTACGTATTTCACATTGAAAGTTCATAACCTTGCTTGAAAATATTTCATTCATCTATTAACATGTTGTTTCATGTCTATTCTGTCAGGAGAAAGTTCTCCACAACATCATGCCCATCTTCACCTTCATGGGTGCGAATATCATGCGTCTGGACGATGCCTACAGCTTCCAGGTCATCAATAAGACAGTGCAGACGGTCATCCCTGCACTCATACAGGTCAGTCATCTACCCACCTCCAGGGCATAACTTCAGGGTCCTTATTTGATCATTTAGTTGTAGGTTATTGTGGAAAGTACGTGAAAAAGTAATTGGGAATACACTCACCCAACACAATTTTACATGTAATGTCGCTTGGTACATGTAGTGAGCTAATCTGCGTGGAATATGGTAGTCTGTTTGGAAAAGTGTGCGTGTGCGTGTGTGTGTGCACGTGTGTGTGCGAAAGCACGCACGCCCACACCTGTGTATCAAACTTAACTCCCCTGTCCCTCCCCCAGGCGTACGAGGGTGGCTCTGCCCTGTCCCAGTCCCAGGTCCAGTCGGCCCACATGGAGTGCGTGGTGACCAAGGTCATGCACGTGTTCACGGACGCGCTGCCCCACGTGCCGGAGCACCGCCGGCTGCCCATCCTGGTGCAGCTGCTGGCCACCCTGGGAGCCGGACGCTTCCTCTGGACCATGCTGCTGCTGCTCTTCAAGCAGCACGCCACGCACACCACCGCACACATCAGCACCACCGAGAAGGTGAGTTGGCTAGCAGCACGCCACGCACACCACCACACACATCAGCACCACCGAGAAGGTGAGTTGGCTAGCAGCAAGCCACGCACACCACCGCACACATCAGCACCACCGAGAAGGTGAGTTGGCTAGTAGCACGCCACGCACACCACCGCACACATCAGCACCACCGAGAAGGTGAGTTGGCTAACAGCAAGCCACGCACACATCAGCACCACCGAGAAGGTGAGTTGGCTAGTAGCACGCCACGCACACCACAGCACACATCAGCACCACCGAGAAGGTGAGTTGGCTAGTAGCACGCCACGCACACCACAGCACACATCAGCACCACCGAGAAGGTGAGTTGGCTAGTAGCACGCCACGCACACCACCGCACACATCAGCACCACCGAGAAGGTGAGTTGGCTTAGTAGCACGCCACGCACACCACCGCACACATCAGCACCACCGAGAAGGTGAGTTGGCTAGTAGCACGCCACGCACACCACAGCACACATCAGCACCACCGAGAAGGTGAGTTGGCTAGTAGCACGCCACGCACACCACCGCACACATCAGCACCACCGAGAAGGTGAGTTGGCTTAGTAGCACGCCACGCACACCACCGCACACATCAGCACCACCGAGAAGGTGAGTTGGCTAGTAGCACGCCACGCACACCACAGCACACATCAGCACCACCGAGAAGGTGAGTTGGCTAGTAGCACGCCACGCACACCACCGCACACATCAGCACCACCGAGAAGGTGAGTTGGCTTAGTAGCACGCCACGCACACCACCGCACACATCAGCACCACCGAGAAGGTGAGTTGGCTAGTAGCACGCCACGCACACCACCGCTCACATCAGCACCACCGAGAAGGTGAGTTGGCTAGTAGCACGCCACGCACACCACCGCACACATCAGCACCACCAAGAAGGTGGGTTGAAGAACAGCTGGACCATGTTTTAGTACGAGCAACATTGGACATGGGGACCATGGTTTGATTCCAGCCTGGGTCATTTCCCAACTGTACCCCATCACTCACTCACTCACTCACTCACTCACTGACTCACTCACAGGTTTTATGCATTACTTTTCACTGTGATATCTGAATAAAGTCTAAAAAGACAAAACAAAATGTTTTTCAAAAGAAGAGGGAAGGTGGGTTGAATCAACACTTGAACAGTAATGAACAGTTCTTGAACAGTTTGCTTGTTGTAGGTTGAAACTTGAATGGTGTGTTAATCAAGAGCTATAGAGAAATGGCCAGTTCCTCCAAACATTGCTAGTGTTGCTAGGTTGCTGCCTACACTCAGAATTATGTTGATTTTGTGCTGTTTGTATCTACTATATCAACTATATTCGTTGTGTAGGACTTGGCGCTGGAGAATGATATGGACTTCTGGATTTCCATCTGCTGTGAGTTTGATGTGGAGGACCAGGTCACATCTCTCATTAAAGTCCTGAAGTACCTCATGGCACTGCCTCAAGACAAAGAGGAGGGTGAGTCAAGCATTCAGCATTCACCTACAGTACATCTCAGTTAAGGGCTGATTGTTGATAGTTTTACTCTATTTAAATTAATCTCTCTCTCTCCCTCTCTGTATCATTCTGTGTTTTATACTCTGAAAATATTTATTCAATTTGATCATGATTTATTCTCAGGAAATGTCATTTTGAATGTTGTCATTTTGAATGTCAATTGAAAGCTTTCAACCCTTGATGTCTCACATAGTACACGGTGTGCATTTGTTAACAGATTCTGAGAAGAGCAAGGGTCGGCTGAAGAAGAAAGAGGAGAGCATGATGGAGCTCATCTTCAGCGTTGACACTCACAGCAGCAAGGAGCTCCGTCACTTCAAATTCCTCTCAGTGTCCTTCATGTCTCAGCTGTTGGGCTCCAACAGATTTGTGGGAAAGGTAAGCCCGTGTCTTTTGGCAGCAAGTAGAAAAGCAAGTTAAGTACTCTGTCAAAATGTCCGGAAATTCGTTTTTGAAGGTGATTTTGGGTGGGAAACCTCAGATTATTATTATTATATATCTTTTTAATTGTTATGGCTTGGTGGTCACACAGAACTGACTGTAGTGACATTTTTGTGGTTGTTATTTGGTACCGCTTCCTGTTTGTTCCTGCTGAGTCCTTTGGTATCTTACAGGTGGCAGATCAGGAAAACATGTCCACAGAATCTCTGCAGGCCTTGCAACAGAGGTGAGTGTTCATTTGATGCTCATTTTCATATACGCACAATACATTACTTTTTTGAGAAGTCCGCTCACCTTCTAGTTCTTTGAAATCTCTCATTGGTCCACAGTCTACTGGAGGAGATTCTGTGCTACATCCATTCCGTGGCTCACTGTGTGGAAGCCAACTGCAACAGCCCCACCGCCAAGTTCTGGAGAGCCCTGCTCAACAAGGCCTATGAAGTCCTCGACAAAGTAAGAATCCGTTCTTACCCGAGCTGAAATCATTCAGCCAGTCAGGTTTCATTATTACAAGCGCAGTGATCTTAGATATGTACAATCAAAGATGGTGCAGTGCACAGGCACAGAGAAACAGAGCTCCCTTCTTCAAACTCTTCCTTATCATTAACTTCTTTCATTTCTGTGGTGCCTGATTGTCTTTCTCTCTCTCTCTCTCTCTCTCTCTCTCTCTTGCTCGCTCGCTCTCTCTCTCTCTCTCTCTCTCTCTCTCTCTCTCTCAATCTCTCTCTCAATCTCTTTATTTATATGGTTGTTAGTTTTGTAAATATGGTGTGATGTTTTTTCTATCTGTATTGGCCATGATATAGCCATAGCTGCTGAAATGTCAATAAATGTCAACAATCAATCAATCTCTCTCTCTTCTCTCTCTCTCTCTCTCTCTCTCTCTCCCTCGCTGTATCATTCTGTGTAGGTGAACTCCCTGCTGCCCACTGACACCTTCATCAAGGTGATCCGTGGTCTCCTTGGTAACCAGCTGCCGTCTGTGAGGAGGAAGGCCATGGAGCTGCTCAACAACAAACTGCAGCAGAAGACGCAGTGGCAGGAAGACCAGGTCAGTATTGCCAGACCCTTTGACCCACTAGTTTTTTTTTAGGAGAAATCAGTATTGCTGCGTAATCAGGTAGTTGCATCTCTTGCAGCCTTCAAGAAACAACTAAAGACCTTCCTCTTTCGAGAGAATCTACTAGACTAATGATTGAACTGGCCTTGCCCCAGGACAGACTCCTGACATGATGTTTAGTTTAGTTTAGTTTGTGTGTGTGTGTTTGTGTGTGTGTGTACTCGTTATTTACTCTTAAAAAAAACTAACCCCTCTTTGCAACTGCACTTGTTGTTCTGTATATGTCCTGTGCACTTTGTATTTGCTTGTGATGTTGGCTTGATTATGTCCTCTTTTGAAAGTCGCTTTGGTTATAAAGTGTCTGCCAAATGCAATGTAATGTAATGTAATAATGTAATGATGATTTCTAAAGTCACAAAGGTGGACACATCTGAGAAAAAAATCCTTGTATTTATTCTACCTCTCCAAAGAATTTTGCTAAGTGGCATGAACACATTCACAGCATAGATTTGAACGTAACTGGACCTTTATATTGCTTGTCCTTCACCATTTTGATGTTCACCACTAGTCTTTCCACCCTCTTGCCCATAAGTCCAACCAGCCCTAAACCTGTTTTTGTCCCCTTCCTCCTCTCCTCTAGGTGGCAGCACTGCTACCTCTCACCGGAGACCTACTGAGCATTCTTGGCAGCGGTGGTGGTGAGCAGGCTCCTGAGCAAGAGGAGCAGGCCATCAACAGGCAGACGGCCCTCTACAGCCTCAAGCTCTTGTGCCGCAGCTTCGGCCCCGCCCACCCGGAGGCCTTCGTGCCCGTGCTGAGCCGGGCGGTGGAGCTGCTGGTCTCCCCCAGGGAGGAGAGGAACGTCATGGGCAGCGCCCTGCTCTGCATCGCCGAGGTCACCAGCACCCTCAAGGCCCTGGCCATCCCGCAGCTGCACAGGTAAAGGGGAGGGCTGGGGAGGGCTGGGAAGCCATGGTCTAATGCAGTGTTTCCCAACCAGGGGTACGTGTACCACTAGGGGTACGCGAGCACACTGCAGGGGGTACTTGGAAAAATGTCATTTTAACAAACGCATGGAGCATAGTCACACTGCAATAGAAAAAGTGATGTAAAACTTGAGTTAGGGGGTACTCATGGCACAACGAAAAGGCTTAGGGGGTACATCAGACAAAAAAGGTTGGGAAACACTGGTCTAATGGTTGCGAAGGGCATCTTGTCACCAGGCTAGGCAGGCAGCCGCTTGGGGCCTCCAAGCCTATACACGTAGGTGGTGAATAACAGCTAAGACTAGAATCGCCTCTAGAGGTGGTCTTAACATCAGAGGGTTGCAGGTTGCAATCCCACCCTTACATCTTCCTACATCTCAATCCATCACTTAAGTGCCCTTGAACAAGGCACCCAACCAGTGTTAATTTCGTCAACCAGGATGAAAACGCCCTTTTTCCCGTGACGATGGAGAGACGATGACGAACAAAAATTGCTTGAAGAAAATAAAAATATGACGAAAACAATTTTTTTTTTTCGTCAAGAAGACTAAGACTAGACGAAATTTACGAGCCATGGACGAATGGACATAAAAAATAGGCCTATTTTTTATACAATTTGCAATGGTTAATATGATGGTTTCTTGAACTGAAGATTACGCGCTGGCACCCTGTTTGTCTCTGCAGGCAGAGCCTGGGGCAGTCAATCAGTAGTTCAGTGCGTCCAGTTCAGTTGAGTTTAGACACTAAAACGTCCCCCAGAAAGAGAAAAAATAGCCAACGTTGAGAGTTGAGTGTTAATTTTGAAACATGTTCAACAACCCTTTTGTCCATGCCGAAGACTTGTGCGTTTCTGCTAGCCTGATAAACCAGACTAAATGTGGATGTCTAATTTAGTCTGGCCTCGATCCATAATACATCCGAATATTGTTGATGAGAACAACCTTCCCTCAAAACCCTGTCCACTTTGATTCAAAACACATCTTTGCGTTGTAATTGGTTTGCCAGATTGATGGCATTCTGGCTTCATTGAATCATTATGCGAGGCCAGACCCACCCGTAGACAAAACATTTTGCCGTCCAGCGGGTGGTGCTGGTTCACCAGGCTACGTTTCTGCAGTCATTTTAAGAATACTGTAGCCTAGTGGTACCGTGGCGCCAATCTTCCTCTGATGCTGTCATTTTAAACCCCCTTGAGCTCTCTTCTCCTTTCCACTTTCGCCTCCTACCCCGACATCCGTTGTCTGTTCTTTTTGTAATGTTTGCTATATTGGTTGTCTAGTTTAAGGGATGGGCGCGCTACGTGAGAAAAGTTGCTTAAAGGGGTATGCCACTATTTTGGGGCTTAATACAGTTAAAATCGTTGGTTGGGGTTTATAAAAGTGGTAAAGTGTCTTATTTTTCATGTAAGCCGTTGCCTTGCTTTAAGACAAGTTAAAAGAGGGAGCATGTTGCTAAGCTAGTGAAAGTCAATGGATCAATGTAGCATGCTAATTAATAATTATTGTATCCTCATGTTCTTGGTAACACTTTACTTGACGCCGGCATCATACGTATGACATAACAGCGTCATAACAGTGTCATAATACTGTCATGAACGAGTCATAAAAATAATGCCAAAGTCATAACAGCCTGTCTTTGTCATAACTGAATTTCACTTAAAGACAAAGCCATACAATGTTTATGACATTGACATAATGTTTGACACATTCATAACTGCATTATGACAGTGTTATGACACTGTTATGTCATACGTATGACGCCAGCGTCAAGTTAAGTGTTGCCATGTTCTTTTTTTTTTTTTTTAATGAAAATGACTTCTTAGTTGAAACATACTGTCATAGTAACCCTGAAGTTCTTTTATTCCCTGATCCCTCCATTCAATCATAATATGGTGGTGACATTTTGTTCTCACACTGATCCGTTGTTGGTTTTTACTTCCCCCCCCCATAGACTGATGCCTGCTATCCTGGCCACCCTGACGGAGCGTAAGGACCTGCTGTCCAATGAGATCTACCTGCTGAGTGCTGTCACGGCTCTGCAGAAGGTCTCGGAGACGCTGCCTCACTTCATCAGCCCCTACCTGCTGGACACAGTACTGCAGGTCAGCTCCTCCTCTCCAACATCAGACACTCACACAAGAAACACACACTACTTTTATGGACATCAGTACAGGGGGAAAACATGTCTATTTCCTTTGGGAAAAGCGACCGTCTAATATTAAGTTGAATGTTCGGCTAAAAAAACAAAACCTGATTTTGTGAAGCATTACACACCCAATTTCAGGGTGGAAAGATTTCAGTATGGAGCCTGAAAAATCAGCTATGGGTCACAGATAGGTCTTAGATTGTCATGATAACTTTAAGGCAATTTGAATATTTCAGGCATTAATTAGTAGCTTATTATTATTATTATTATTCCCTTTTGTAATTACAGTACTGATGCCCCCTTTCTCTATCTCCAGGTGACGCGTCTGACTCGGGTGGCAGAGCAGACCACCACGTGCCCACAGCTGGCAGTCCGCCTGTCCTCGCTCCGCAGTACCATAGCAACCAAGCTGCCCGCCAGGGTGCTGCTGCCCACCTTCACCAAGTGCTACCAGCGCCTGGTGGACTCCCAACAGGTCAGATCAATGAACGAGTCGCCCAGTATTACATACACTATGATCTTAGATTCTGCATACTTACTTCGGTAGGGCCTATTAGGGAGGGCCTATTACACATAAAGCAGAAGCTGGTCTCACTGACTGACCCGTCTAACACACACACACACACACACACACACACACACACACACACACACACACACACACACACACACACACACACACACACACACACACACACACACACACACACATCCAGTTTGCAGACCTTAGGACATTTCAATGCTGAATAAATCATCAAATGTATCTGTAAATATGTTTTTTACTTTTTTGTCCACAGAACCGCCTGGGACCACTGATGGCCATTTTGAAAGAGCACATCACTCACATGGACAAGGATCAGCTCAACTCCCACCAATCAGAGCTCACCACATTCTTCCTTTCGGCACTCGACTTCCGAGCCCAACACTGCCAGGTAGCAACACAATTTCAAAATGGTGCTCACTATTACATTACAGTACAGTATGTCCTGAGTGTATCATTTTGGACCCTGCCAGTAATAAAATGTGCATACGGTAAATAAAAAAGGCCTGTTCACATATACATATTTTGTTTAGGTATTCTTTGTCATCCAGGGCATGTAGAGGTGCATGTATTTAATCCACATTTCTTGTCATTACAGGGTGACCTGGAGAAAACCAAAGAGATTGAGGGCTCTGTGATCGACTGTCTGCTGGGCATGGTCATGAAGCTCTCAGAGGTCACCTTCAGGCCTCTCTTCTTCAAGGTCAGTTCAGGACACAGTTTTAGTTTTAATCATAATATTTTGCTTTTTTCTCCAAATACTATGCTTTTCCTCCAAAGCTGTGTCTTAAAATAAAGCTTTTAAACTTTGATTCACTTTGTTTTGCTGTGGCCAAAAATCGGTTGGTTATTTTCAGATGTTGAGTCATTTCTCATTCTGTCTGCCTTCAGTTATTTGACTGGTGCAAGACAGATGGAGCGTCCCGAGAAAGACAGCTGACTTTCTACCGGCTGTCAAACAGCATTGCTGAGAAGCTGAAGGGTCTGTTTGTGCTGTTCGCCGGCCAGCTGGTCAAGCCGTTTGCAGACACACTCCGACAGATCCAGTCGACTAATACAGGTTTGTGAGGACATCAGTTGTCTGAATATGATGCTTGTGTGGGGTTATTCAGTATTTCAGTTGGATCCAGTCAGCTAATACAGATTTGTTAGGGCCATCATTTGTCTGAATAGTATGCTAATATATTACATGGGTCTAGTTGAACTGTTTTTGGTTGAAACAAGAATAAGGCGCCCATCACGTAACCATCCTACAAATCATCTAACCATTTTTTTATGTGTATACATTTGTGACATTTGAAGTGATCAGATGTGCTTTGAGGTGGTCTATTCTGGGGTTTCCTTCGATTGTTACATGATCATATATCATAGACATCAAAATGGAGCATATATTAAATTTAGTACATACAGTGCCCTCCATTATTATTGGCACCCCTGGTTGAGATGTGTTTTTTAGCTTCCAATTATTATTATTATTCTCTAAATAATATGGGACCTTAATGGAAAAAAAGAGAAAAATCCAACCTTCAATACAAGTGCATTTATTCAGTGGGGAAAAAATCCCACATAAAGAAATAATTATTTGACATCAAATAATGTGTGTCACAATTATTAGCACCCCTGTTGTTAATATTTTGTACAACCCCCTTTTGCCAACAAAACAGCACCTAATCTTCTCCTATAATGTTTCACAAGATGGGAAAAGACAGAAAGAGGGATCTTCAGCCATTCCTCTTTGCAGAATCTCTCTAAATCATCCAGAGACCTGGGTCCTCTCCTCTGTACTCTCCTCTTCAGCTCACCCCACAGGTTCTCAATGGGGTTGAGGTCTGGGGACTGAGATGGCCATGGGAGGAGCTTGATTTTGTGTCTGGTTAACCATTTCTGTGTAGATTTGGCCATATGTTTAGGGTCATTGTCTTGCTGAAAGACCCAGTGACGACCCATCTTCAGCTTTTTGGCAGAGGGCAACAGATTTTGATTTAAAATGTCCTGGTATTTCAAAGCATTCATGATGCCCTGCACCCTAACAAGCTTCCCAGGGCCTTTGGAAGCGAAACAGCCCCACAGCATCACTGACCCACCCTCATACTTCACAGTGGGTATGAGGTGCTTTTCAGCATGCGCATCTTTCGTGGCACGCCAGACCCACTTAGAGTGTTTGTTGCCAAAAAGCTCAATCTTGGTCTCATCTGACCAAAGCACACGGTCCCAGTTGAAGCCCCAATACCGCTGGGCGAACTCCAGACGTTTGCGTTTATGATTGTGGGTGAGGAAAGGTTTTCTCCGTGCATGCCTCCCAAACAGCTTGTTGGCGTGTAGACAGCGCCTGATGGTTGATTTGGAGACTTTGTGACCCCAGGATGCTACCATTTGTTGTAATTCTGTAACAGCGAGCTTTGGAGATATTTTGATTTCTCTTACCATCCTCCTCACTGTGCGTGGTGGCAAAATAAACTTGGGTCCTCGTCCAGGCTTGTTTACCACTGTTCCAGTTGTTTTGAACTTCTTAATTATTCCTCTCACAGTAGATATGGGCAGCTGCAGTTGAGTGGCAATCTTCTTGTAGCCTCTGCCTGACCTGTGAAGGTCGACGCACATCTGCCTCACTTGTATGCTGTGTTCCTTTGTCTTTCCCATGTTTAAGAGTGGATAAGAGAAATGGCCTCGGTGTCACGTCATAGTTATACCCCAGGTAAACAGGAAGTGATGAATTACTAATTAAATGTTCCTACATACTCTGGTAAACTTTGTAAACTACTGTAGAAATGACAGAAATGCTTCAATTATATTTATTTCCTGGGAATTGTTAAGGGTGCCAATAATTGTGGAACAGGTGATTTAATGAAAAATAATTATTTTTTAGTCAGGGATTTTTTTTATTTTCCTACAATTCATTTGAGTTGAAGGCTACATTTTCCTAAAATTTTCAGTGTGACAGTATTCTTCTGCAATAAACACTGAATTTATTTTAAGGCTTTTAACACATCTCAACCAGGGGTGCCAATAATTATGGAGGGCACTGTATTTTGATATACTGAACAATGGCTTTGACTTCCCTAGGTTTTGTCTTCATTTCTTTGTATGAATCTCTTTGTCAAAATGTAGTTGACATACTTTTTATTAAAATATTTGTGTTTGTCCTTTTTGATGTGATTTCATCAGATGAAGCCTTCTTCGATGGTGAGGATGATCAGGAGAAGAGCTGCCAGTTGCTGCAGTATGCGCTGGACTGCCTGCATAAGGTCTTCCTGTACGACACGCAGCGCTTCCTCAGCAAGGAGAGAGCAGAGGCCCTCATGAACCCCCTGGTGGATCAGGTGAGACCAGACAAGATTAGCCAGGCTGTGCCCTCCTAGTGACGCAACACTTTCAGCGTTGCAACTAGTCAGGTCAAGAGCAATGCAAGTACTCTTTGAGTTCCCAAAAATACGGGAACTCCTCCCACTTTGTAAACAAACAACCATAAGCAAACCAAGGGAGGCGGGTCAACCATGCCGTTTGGGAAATGTTAATTGTTATGCTCTTCGTTAGACCAAGTCTCGAAGAGATTTGAACGTCAATGATAATCAGGCTAAGTCAAGATGGCCTCCCGGCCAAAGGTGCATCTTGGGTGCAATTCCAATATGTGACCTTGCGTCCTCCACTTGTGCTTGTGGCCTCACGTTTTGCTGATGCCCCGCCTCTGTGGAGAAAACAATTAAGTTTCCCCGCTGTCAGCCTAGCCACAAAAACTTTTGGGGGACTATTCTTCATTCACCATCCAGTTTGCAAATGAGAAAATGACTTTACAATTCAGCTTTTGCGAGATATTGAAATACTGTACAATGTTGCTGTCAGTGATGTCATCACGACATATTGCTTCCTGGTATGAGGCCACAAGCACAAGTGGAGGACGCAAGGTTGCATATTGGAATGCACCCCTTGTCACCAGGCTAGGCAGGCAGGGCGCTTGGGGCCCCCAAGCCATTAGATGGGGAACAGCAGCTAACACCTGCACCACAGTAGTAGCGATTTGTTGCGAACGTTTTTTAAAAACATTTCTGCTTAAGGTTGTGTTTACATGGTACTTGGGTACACGTGGTACAAGTGTTACAAGGGTACTTGTGTATGTGTATGTGTACATCATCATCTGATGGTACACCATAATTGTACTTGTTTAACCATGTGTTTTTATTTTTGAATTTGGAAAATAAAAAAACGTTGATTACAAAAAAAAAACCATTTCTGCTTGGGGTCCTAACTGACCCGAGCCTCGCCTCTGCGCCTGCCATTTTAGTTAATTGTAGCTGGGAGTACACATTATTGCACTGAAGAAGGCACATGGTGAAACACGTCTGTGCAAAGATCAGTTAAAAAAATAAAGTTTATGCAAGGTGCAAGGCCCTTTCTTGTGTTTGACTCCTGTTATTTTACCGACACCATTCAAGCCCAACTGTGTTCATCCTGATTTCAGAGCCACAAATGCATGTGACAATCATATTAAAAAGGTTACATTATGTTTAGATTACATTACACTTAGTGTAGAGGCTTTTATCCAAATCGATTTATGAAAGTGAAAATAAAAAAAGGCACTGGGCATAAATACAGAGTATGTTCAAACCTGTACCTGGTTTGAGCCTATTTGCTTACCGTTAGCCATGGTGGAAGACTCAAACAAGCTTATCCGCTCTTTGTCAGTTTATCGCCACAGCAAATGTTTCACTTTTGAGCCTTGACGTGATGTTTCTGGTTCTACTCGCAGCTGGAGAACATGTTGGGCGGAGAGGACGTGTACCAGGAGAGAGTCACCAAACATCTGGTGCCCTGCATTGGCCAGTTTGCTGTTGCCATGGGGGATGACTCCCAGTGGAAGGTCCTTAACTACCAGGTCCTCCTGAAAACCAGACACAGCTCTCCTAAGGTATGTTGTACCCTGAACTGAATGGAAAGTATTTGACCTGAAATGGGATTAGAATTACCTGGTCCAGGCCTCGGTTGTGATTAGAACGGCTAAGGCACTATACTCTTACACTTTGGACCCTCGTTCGATAACGTCTGCAGTAGGGATGCACCGATACCACTTTTTTGAAAACCGATACAAGTACGAGTACATTAATGTGTGTACTTGCCGATACCGAGTACCGATACCTTTTACCACCAAAATACAATGAAAATAAATGCATGGCCTTGTTTTTTTCCACCTGTGATATTTTTATTGTCCATTTCCATGTAGATTTAAATGTTAGTAATTGTATGAGGTGGCACTTTTTTCCATGCTGCTTTCAAGTCCACAGAACGTGACAAGATTTTGCATTGTTTTGTGTAATAGCAGTATCGTTCCTGGTATCGGCAAGTACTTGACGAGTACGAGTACGAGTACAATGAGCAATATCGGGAGCCGATACCGATACCAGCATCGGTATCGGTGCATCCCTAGTCTGGAGGTCATTTCCTGGTCCCCCATCTCTCTATCCCCCTCATCTCCTGTCACACTCAATCTGTCCTATATGAATAAAGACTTACCTGGTCCTCCTGATCTCCTATTAAGAGATGAAGTCTCTTCCTGATATGTTGGCCTGATCATAATGTCTCTTGATGTCCCTAGGTGAGGTTCTCATCCCTGCTCATGGTGCTGGAGCTTGCTGGAAGGCTGAAGGAGAACTACATGGTCCTGCTGCCTGAAACCATCCCCTTCCTGGCAGAACTCATGGAAGGCAAGAACCTTATATTTTTATATTGTCACTCCCTAGACAATTAATAAAAGTTGTAATTTTGGAAAAAATCTGAAATGTTAATATTTTTTGTTCCTCTCTTTTGATTGACTAGATGAGTGTGAGGAAGTGGAGCACCAGGTCCAGAAGGTCATCAATGAAATGGAGAGCATCCTGGGAGAGCCACTGCAGAGCTACTTCTGAACAACCACCAGATGGCGATGACGAGCCGTGGCTTACAGCAGAGTCCTGTCACCTGTGCAGAGAGAGAGCCTGAATGTCGTCTACCTGCCCACATTATAATGCCAGCAGTCAAATGCATAGAATGTGTTCACGATTAATTAGGGACCTAAATTCTAGTTATAAAAGTGTCTATAAAGTGTGCATTTGTAAGAGTTTATGAAAATGTGTTCGACTTTGTTTGTCTCGTTGATTTCATAATAAAATGTGAATGGAATGGGATTGCTGTTTTGTTTGTATTGAAAACGCATTTAAGCTATTTTATTGCATCACTGAATACAGTGCTCTTGCCCATCAATGTTACAGATAAACCTGAAATTAAACCTTAGCCTTCCGGTGCTTAAATTTCAATGGTGTAAAAGTGGAAGCAAAAAACGATGAATGAATCATAATAATACATTTTAGGTTTTAGTTGGAAGCGCCTTTCTAAACACCCAAGGAGACTACAATATTAAAACATAAAACATACACTGAATGGCAGCTAATTGCACCAGCATTCACTCAAAATCACTTCATTAATATCATTGTAGATTGTATTATTATATATTAGTGATCTATACATTGCAAGTGATAATGGGTGCTTTTTAGTTTTAAGACAATTTTGATATCTTCAACAAAAAAAACAGCACCTCATTTTAAATCACTATTTGTAGTGTTTATTTTACTGTAAGTCCTATATTGACTTACCGGTATATTGAATTATGGCGCACTTTATGATCCTTGCATTAAGCACTGTAATATTTTTAGTATCAATATTTCCAAAATGCATGCTGCCCATTCACAAATCCTTTTTCATGTATAGTTAACACCAACATCAAATAGTATTATGACTGGGAAATTTGCACTTTTCATACTTGAAAAAGTGGATATTCTCAATTGTCTGCCATTTTGAATTTCCAGCAATAGACATTTTAACTGGAAAACTTGCTGAAGCTTACATGGTAAATGAAAATGATAAAATGTGGAAATAGACAGCAAGGCTTCAATGAGCTGCATGTAATACCAACTCTGGCCCCATCTTACAAAGTGCACCTTTAAGCGTAAAGCTAGATATAAGTGTAGCTCTAAAGTTTTCCTCAATACTGTCTCTGGTACCTCGCTCTGTTTTCTATTTTATCTGGAAGTGTTTCATTTTCACCCGCTTCATCAAAGAGTTTTGCGTGTCCCACGCACTGTCCAATGATGGATTCCTCTGGTGGCGCTTCTCTGATGGGAGGCTAGTGCGCCTGCTCCCTCCACGATAACACGTGTTTCCTGACCATGCGTCTTTCCGAATACGCAGACGTACGCAGAGATTCAGCAATGGCGTCCGATGGTGGCTCTTCGTTGCAGATGCTACCTTGTGCTTTCTCTCCCAAATCACATCAATACCTGGCACTGTGTGCACAGGATGGTCGATTGCGTATTTGGAATACAGACAGCAAAACCCTTCACCAGGAATATGTGCCTTCTGCCCACTTGAGTGCCACTTGTACCTGCATAGCTTGGGGACCATGCCGAACAGCTAAGGTATGTGGGTGCTACATAGAGCACTTTCAATAAGTAACATGGGTGGTTGGCCTAGTCACGCACGTTGCCGTTTTTATTCTGTAAAACACGTGTCACATATCTTAGATATCAATTTACAACTTGGGCAAAGGCCCTGCGTTTAAATTTCGACCTGCAATGGGTTATGTTCAACGCTTTCATTGCCACGACTTGAAATAACCAACATCATTGACTAGCCCACTAGCTAGCTAGCATCTGTAAAGTTACCACCAGTAGGACGCACATGTTGACCGTCGCACATGTTCATGCTTAGAACACTTTCACGAGTCTCTACTCAAAATATATAATTCGTCTTACCAGATGGGTTGTTGTGGTTGTATCGGAAACATCTGATTGCATTGCGTGAAGGTCAATTTTGGATCACGTTGTTTTGACAGAATAACTTACATTCACGTCAGTGGTGCTAATGTTAGCCAACTTGCTAACTAACTTAGATAAGTTGGAACAGTGAGGGACTCGTTGGCTGACTTGCAATAACTTTTAAATGTAGTTTGATTTTGTTAATGCTATTTTGCAAAGCAACGTAAGTTTGTGAGCTGTTGCAATTATTGAATGTATCTGTTACGGAATAAAATCCACGTCGCTATGTACACCATCTTGAGTGGATACATTGAAACTGTAATGCGAAATTACAGTAACGTGAATAGTAGCCAGGCCACGTAGTGTAACCAAATTGGTGTTCGGTTACTTTATTTTGGTCAATAAATCTGTGTTCTATTTTATTTGAAATTAGATTGTGCTATAACTGTCTGGTAGCAGCAGCCATTACAACAGGTGTGGAATAGGCACTTGATTGAAATGTGCTCAGCATAGCAGTATCAGCAGTATGGAGTGTGTTTTACAATGGTAGAGTTCTACTGTTATAGAACTATAATGGCGCTTTTGGGAAAGTTGTTATCCGAGCCGATTGCTGTTTGTCAGGTCATGGTCTGGTAGTTCAGAACTCCCCTCTTTTTCTCCTTGTTAAATCTGTCAACATAAGTGAAACAGTGTGCAACCCTTTGGAATGATGAAAGACATGAAATGCCTTGAGAATTATTCATGCAATGAACTTAAGTTTTTTTTTTTAAGTAGTTGAATTATTGTATCAACATCCTAAAATGGCTGGTGTTGGCCAGATAGTAAAAGCTTGCCAGAGCATAAAAGTGAAAGTGTATGTTCACTTGCAAACACTGGCAGGTTTGTGTATGAAACCCTAACAACTGACCACATGTAATGATGATGCTCGAAACATGATGGCTGTTTATCAGCAACATAATTGTGTGTGTGTGTGTGTGTGTGTGTGTGTGTGTGTGTGTGTGTGTGATGTCTCAGGAGGGGCCTCAGAGGAAAAAGAGGAAATCGGAAGCTGGCCAGTTGACTGAGGCACCAGACCTGGTGGCACTGGGCACGGCAGCAGGCAGCATCCTTATCTACAGCACAGTCAAAGGCGCCCTGCAGTGTACACTGGTAAGACATGTGTCCTATTCTACAGCGTTGCCCAACCTTTTTGTTTTTGTGTAGTGTACCCCCTAAACCTTTTAGTCATACGATGAGTACCCCCTCATTCGTGCTCTAAGATATCGCATCATCTATCCCAATGAGAATGTGTTCCATACGTTTTTTTCCATCATTACATTTGTCAACGTACCCCCTGAAATGTGTTCACAAAAGCCTAGTGGTACATGAAGCTCTGGTTGGGAACCATACTAGGCTTGAACTTATTAGTGTAATTGTAAAATAAGAAGGAGCTGTGCCTGTGAGACAGACAGTGCACTTAAAACGTATTGATTTTACTCAACGACTTACATTTACACAACTACAGGAGTAGACATGTACATACCATGTACATATGCCTCCTCCTGGCATGGTGTAATTGCAGTAATCATTACACAACAGCATGTCTTTCAATTAATTTCCAGCAACCTACATTTCTGCACAGAGACTTAGAATTTCAGGATTTTATGTTCAAATGTATCAGTGTGGAAATATCTACCAGGGTTACGATGGCAGATTGTTTTCCTCCGCCTTTATCTATGGTTGAAGTGCTCTCGAGCGTGGCTTGTAGCCCCACATTACTCCAAATGGGACTGCTTATGTGTATAACTTCCTGCACATCGTCCTGTAAATGTGGGACAGGAAGCTTGATGGCAAAGAATCTTGTGTAGTGCACATTAGTACCGTAGTTCTGAGAGTGGATATGGTGTCACCCTAAAGGAAAACCTATCTGGCTTCTTATCACTAAACCATAACGTGTGATATCTAGGCCATATTGGCACATGTTATTGTTGGGAGATTCTCATGCAGCACTTTGCCTCTTTTTCCTCACTGCAACATGTTTATCACATATTCCAAGAATCAAATTTTAAATAAACTGACTTGTAGTGTAGACTTTTGGTGTCATTAAGCAGTTCATTGGAGGGAAGTAATCAAGTTCAATTCAACTCTGCCAGTGTAGATCACTTCAATCAAATGCTAAGCTGCTTTTTCTCGAAACGAGAAATGAGCAACTTCGAAGGTTGCCTATGGGTAACAACACTTGAGTCTTTCTCATGTTTCTTATCTTTCTAACGTATGTCCCATGTCTGATTTGCTGACTTCTGTTTGCGCTCTGTTCTGTCTGTAGGATGGGGGCCACACTGGAGCTGTGAATACTGTACAGTGGCACCCGGAGGAGAATGTGCTCTACAGTGGCTCAGATGACACACACATTGCGGAGTGGGACCTACAGACAGGCAAACTGCGCTGGTAGGCATCCATGTTAACAACATTGTTGTTGTATAGTGTTTTGGAGGTAGTGTTGTTTTCTATTTTCTTTTAAGTATTTTCTCGTATACAGCTCCAGGCCGTTTTATTAGAATACCATGAAAAAGTTGATTTATTTCCATAATTCCATCAATAATGTTAAACTGTTATGGATTGTAGATTCATGGCCCAGTTTTTTAACTATTGCAAACATTATTTTTTTTCTTTTTATATACGTTGGCCTTCCAGCTCAAAAAACCCATGAATTGGGGAATTCGCATTATTAGAATATTGTTATAAAATCACATTTTTCTTCGTCAAAATTCGGGTCACATTATATCAGTTGAAATTTGGTACTTTCTACATAACATGCAATGGTCAATACTTGGTTAGGACATTCTCTGTCTTCACAATGGCCATGATACGTTTAACATTGAAGTCAATGGAAAAACAGTGCATGGCAGTTATGGAAGCCCAGATATCCTTGATGCTTTGCTGTCAGCTGTTCTTGTTTGTTGACCTGGTACCCCACACTTCACTCTTCAATATACCCTGTAGATTTCCATGCCACGTTTTGGCGCTAACTCACCAGTTTAATTCTAAATAACCAGAAATGAATCCCCATTGAAAATGAATGGGGTTTAATTTCTGTTGAGTTAGAATTAAACTGGTGAGTTAACACCAAAACGTGGCATGGAAATCTTCGGGTATATTGAAGAGTGAAGTGTGGGACACCAGGTCAGCTATACAAAAACAGCTGACGGCAAAGCATCAAGGATATCTGGCCTTCCATTACTCCCATGCACTGTTTCTGCCATTGACTTCAATGTTAAACGCTTCATGGCCGTTATTATTAATAATATTAGACAGAGAGAGTCCTAACCAAGTATTGAACATTGCATGTTGTGTAGAAAGTACCAAAGTTCAACTGATTTGATGTGCACTGATGTGAAACAAATTTTGATGAAGAAAATTGTGATTTTATTACAATATTCTAATGATGTGAATTCCCCAATTCATGTTTTTTTTGAGCTGGAAGACCAAAATGTGTAAAAATAAACAATTTAATGATTGGAATAGTTAAAAAACTGGGCCATGAATCTACAATCCATGACAGTTTAACATTATTGATGGAATTATGGAAATAAATCAACTTTTTCATGGTATTCTAATAAAGTGGCCTGGAGCTGTACATGATTTACAGAGAAGTCAAATAAGACTTTGTTCAAAATGGCAAGATTTTTAAATGCATCATGGCGAACTGTTGTATTGAATTTGAATTGAAGTGTCGTTCAGAGTGAGCTTTGTTATTCTTTCATGCGTCTTGATCCAGTGTTAGCAATAATTCTATTCTGGGCATGTTCGTTCAGAATCAATATTCAGTATATTCTGGCCTCTGCTCTGTCTGTGGTTTTGGGAAATGCCCTGCCCTAGTAGAGCCAGGTCAGATTTCTGCCTGTGCTGTAGTGTTGGTATTCTAGAAGGCCTATTCGCATTACCGTTGGTCTGGAAGAAATGTTGCTTTAACAAAGCATTCATGGAGTTATGGCCACTACTGCATTTTCATCCTGTTGAAATAAAAGAAAAAAGTCCACAATTTTAATACAATACCTTGTTTTTGCTAAATGGTTCTAGTGTGGCTTTGTATTTCAACTAGTTCTATTCGTTTTGGTCAGCATTCTTGGACGAAACTTGTTCCAAATCCTTATACATTTTCATCTTGTTCATTGCACTGTCTGTGTGTGTTTGGGCCTATGTAGTAAGTGGAAGGCGGATCGGACAGCGGTGACAAGTCTGTGTGTGAGTCCCAATGGGAAGCTCCTTCTCTCAGGTGGAATGACCATCAAGATGTGGGACTTGGAGACCAAGGAGGTGTACAGGGTAAGGACTGGTTTCAAGTATTTGTGGATTTACAGCACCCGTCTAGTAGCCTGGTTCCTACCAGACCTCTGTGTGTGTGTGCTCTGGAGCCCCCTGGTGGCACTCCAAACACACACATCGGTCTGGGAGCATGTGGCAGGATTCAATTTCTGGACTCAAAAATAATGCCGAGCATTTATCACTTCAATATCACTGGCAGCTCACATTGAGGAGTCACAGGACATAATATAGACTGTTTCAGAATGAAGTCCAGTTGGAGTGCTTCCTGGAACTGTCTAGTTTTTTAAGATGGTGCTCTTTGGTGACAGGCTTGGTTGATTTCAAAAAAGTTTGAGAAATACCAAGGCACTCATCTTCTTTGTAATTAAAATGCCTTTATTTTGTTGGGCATAGCATGATTAAAATACTTACAGTATTGAAGTATTTTAATCATGCTATGCCCAACAAAATAAAGGCATTTTAATTACAAAGAAGATGAGTGCCTTGGTATTTCTCAAACTTTTTTGATATTATAGACTGTATTGACGTTTTAGAGATCAACAGAAAATGGTTTTGAAAGAATTTGTTGATATTGAAGCAATAAATGCTGTGATGGTTTTTTTGACTGTAGAAATGGAATCCTGCTACATGCTCCCAGACCTAGTAGTGGAGCTCACAAAGCTGTGCGGAACTACAGGTCGGGCAAGAGCCAGGCAACCCGTCTAGTAGAATAGATGGCCTTTTATAGGTTCTATATTGCATGGAAACGTTTGACATTAACATTACGACGTCAGTGCAACATGTTTTTAGTCCATTTTCAATAAGGGAGTAAACAAAAATACTAGTACAAAGCAATTTCACAAGTTAAAAATCAGGCTCTGAATTAGCCAATGTATTTTTTGTGTGTTTGTCATTTACAGAAGTTCACAGGTCACTCCACCATGGTGACGACCCTCTGCTTCGCTACGACACGGCCACCGGACAGCGAGGGAATGTACTTCCTCTCTGGGGCAGCTCACGATCGACTCCTTAGTGTGTGGTAGGTTGATGCTTGGAGATCATAGCACAGGATGCAAAACTCTAGCTTAGAAAATATCTGCATGAACACACCAAAAACAACAAGAACTACATGAAGGTAGCAAAGCATTCTCATATTCCAATTTGCTGCAGCTGTTTTTGCTGGACCGTGTCATTACCATAAAATTCGCTGAACTTCAACAACAAGCTCTTGTCGCCCAAAACACTTTAGCTGCTTTTGTGTCCTGTTTGTCTGTAATGTCAGTAACTTCTGTGATGTTTTTCCTTCTCTCTCTAGCTGTAGTTGCTTTTGGTGTGTTTGTGCAGAAAGGACAGTGTTGTGTTGTCACAGCGTACAGAACTGTAGCTTAGGAGTTATTTGTATACAAGGGTTTGTCACATGTCACATTCATAGATATTGGGATAAGTAATGCATGCCGTGTTGCTTGTCTGCCTATACTGAGCTCGGAACACATGCAGAGCCGCAGACAAAATAACTGGTGTTTTTAATACTGTACTGTACTGTAGTAGTGCTTATTTGGCTGTCTGAAGTGAAGGTGTTTATTTGCTCTCCTAGGCAAGTGCGGTCGGATGGGAAGGATAAGAACTCGGTGGTGTCATTCACATTGACAGATGAGCCACAGCACATTGACCTCCTCAAGTCAGACAGCAAAGAGGAGGTGAGTTGAGGGGCCAAGCCTGAGAACGAACCTCACACCATGCCAATATTTTTATGTAGCAGCATCTTAATTTCGCCTTTTATTGATGTGAACTTGTATGTTTTATTTACCTCAATTGTTATTTTATGCTGTACACACATTTTAACTTGTGCTTTTACTTGTTGGTCTTTACTAATAAACTTGTGTTTTCTTGTTTGTTTCTCAAGGCGGTACGGTTAGCCGTGGTGTGTAAGGATGGACAGCTACATCTTTTCGAGCACTTTCTCAATGGGTGAGTTTTTAAGCCACTGCACAAGTTGGGTACAGGGAGACATGTCACGTCAAATATGATTCCATTATATAACATGTAGGGGTAACCATGTAATAGATTATACAATGCCATAGACAGACTGAAATATCTATCGCACAACTGAGACAACCATGCACAACATTTTTAACCGCTCTTCACACACTTGTTAGCTTATCCAATCACCTCACTCAATATTTCCCAATCCCCCTTCTCTCCTTCTCTCTCTCCCCAGTCCCTGTAAGAAGCCCCTCTCTCCGGCCTGCTCAGTGCAGGTGTCTAGTGTGGGTGGTAAGTCCAGTGAGGATGACACTCCAGTGCCCGTGCCCCTGCTGGCTGCGGCGCTCAACACAGACAAGCAGAGCCTGACGCTGGCCTACGGCAACCACCTTCAGCCAGTCATGGAGAGAGCGGTGAGCATGCAGACATTACTTTACATTACATTACATTACATCACATGGCATGACTCATGACACATCAGTTGTACATCCAAAGTGACTTTCAGGGTATTTATCACAGTCCCTTTAGCATTGTCAGGTTAGCTGCCTTGCTGACGCAAGAAGGTGAAGATACGGGAGCGTACCTATGTTCCCCGGGTCCTATGTTCCCCGGGTCCTATGTTCCCCGGGTCCTATGTTCCCCGGGTCCTATGTTCCCCGGGTCCTATGTTCCCCGGGTCCTATGTTCCCCGGGTCCTATGTTCCCCTGTCTTTGTATGGGACCGAGGAACTTAGGACCCTTTTTCTAAAAAAGGGTTCTATGTTCCCCGCATTGTATGTCTCCCGAGTTTTCAAATTGTGCCCTTCCCAAAACCCTCCCTAAACCTAACCTGTCAGAGGTGCAACAACAACAACAGCTGCACTTTGCTTCAAAGTAGACTGCTGCCGTATGGCAGAGGGGAACTTAGGACCCTTTTTTGAAAAAAGGGTCCTAAGTTCCCCGGTTGCGGGGAACATAGGACCCAGGGAGCATAGGGATGACCCCAGAGATACACTTTCCTCCTATAGATTTGGATAGGATGGGATATTGTAAACCTCTGATCTGAAAAGTGAAAACCAACTCTCTTGCCTTTAGGTTAGACTTTTCTTGCCCAGAAAAAAAAATCTGTGGATTGTCAATTGTTTTTCCATACACTTACCCAAGGGGTTTGAAGGGTTTACAGTGAAACCAATTCATCTTGACAATGTTCAGTTTGACGAGTGGCATTTGGTGGTACACACTTAAACATTCTGTAACACCCCTCCTGTCTATCTTTCCAGCCTGTGAACACATCTGAGAGGCATGTATGTCTAGTACGGGACTTGAAGACAACACTGCAACTCTCCATAGACTCATCTGTCTCCAGGGTAAGACATTCTTTTTTGCTTTCATGGGAACTAGAGGTGTTTTATTGTCGTTTTTTCCAATTATCTGATGGTCCTATGCTGTGTCCTGGAGAGGATTGCCTATAGCGACAGTTCCCTTGGAGCAATGTAGGATTGCATGCCTTGCTCAAGGGAACCATGGCTGTGGGTGTGTCTTGTCTGACTGCAAAGAGCACTGGATATTCACTCCTTCAGCCACGTTTTTTCCCTCGCATTGCGAACCAACTTTCCGGTTCACGAGCGCTAAAATCTTTGGCGTGAACACGACAGCCGGTTCGTGAGTAGGTGCTGGAACGGGCACCTGCAAGGTTCTCAGTCGTCCTGAATGCGCTTCGTGAGAATTGAATGCCTGATTCCCAGATCCTTTGAACGACTCCCTCATTAGCCCACACCCGTCTATTTTCAGTTTTAAGAATAGACGCAATACCAACTCTGTTGCTAAAAACATAGCTACATGTGATGTAAAGCAAAGGGTCAAAAGTTCAGTGTTGAGTTGACAGATGGCAGGCTAGACACAACAATGTCTTTTCCAGATGTCTGTATTTGTAAATATCATGTTCCTCAGTTTTTGCTTGACCTCTGTTTGTAATCAAGCCAATTTTTCCTGTCTGCTGCTCTGCGAGGATGAGTGGATCATTTGTTGGGTGTGTGGAAGAGGGAAAGGGGAAAGACAGATATTGAAGGGCAGACAGAGGGGCAGAAAGGCGTCTTGATTTGTTGATTGAGCGATGATTTTGTGTTCCATCTTCAATGTAGCCACTAGGGCTGTAACGATATTGTATCGAACCGAGAAATCGTGATGCACAGAGTCACGATACTGTATCGTGATACAAGGACGCAGTATCGTGATACGCCCTTTCAAAGTTTTATTACCCATTAGTCCAGAAGACAACCTTATGATTTGATGTGATGGTGTTTCCAAACTTCAGTGGAGATACATTTCAGAAATCGTGGGGTGTATCGAACCGTAGGTCACAAATCGTGATACGAACCGAATCGTGAGTTGAGTGTATCGTTACAGCCCTAGTAGCCACATATGCAGATTGAAGATGAAGACTTCACAGTGCAATAAACTACTGTAATGGAATTCCTTTATTCTATTAATGTAGTAACCCTTTATGTCTTTGTGCATTTCAGGTGAAAACCCCAATAGTGAATGAGAAAAGTAAGGTGTTGGCTCCTGGTTTACCGGGACACCAGGCACCACCCAAAGCAGCTGTTCAGAGCAGCCACCCAGAGAAGAGGAAGAAGGGTGCTCGAACTGAGGTAATGTTCCACGATGGATTTTTTTTTTTTTTTTCAAAGGAGCTGTATATTTAGGGTTCTAAAGCAAGAGTGCACTGTAGTCAAATTAGAAATGTTACTTGACAAAGCACAAAATTACAGTATAACCTTGCACTCAATTTGTGGATTTTGTACATTATAATAGTTTTTTGGTTTTTTTCCCCCAATTGTCATAAATGCTTTGAGAATTACCTCTATTGAGGAGAGGAAGTGGGTAATAATTGATGTTGACAGATGTACGATAATTATCATATTTGTACCATGATTTTTCCTCTTTCTGATCAATAATGTAAAACAAAAAAAAACCTTGATGCACAATTATTTCAGGTGTCGTTCAGTAGCCATTTAGTTTTTGTATGACAATTTCCCCCCAATAACTGTAATTTTGAGGTTTTGTTACATTAGTTAAACATTTCTCCATCCGACAGCACTGGTAATAATTCCTGTCTTTAAGTCACATTATGGCTAACACAACTGTGTGTGTCTGTCTGTCTGTCTGTCTTGGCAGATGTCAATAGAGGAGCGACTTGAGCAGGTGGAGCTGTCTGCTATAGGAAAGGGAGGGGAGAAGGGCGTCTCCACCCTGCAAACGGATAGCTACGCTGTGCTGCTGGTTCAAGGACTGGAGAGCAAAGACAAAAACATCCTTAATGTGAGTACCATGTTTGTGAGCCTCACCTTTGCCTCCAGCGCTTTGTGTTGATTGATGTGTTCAACTTGGACCTTTTTTTTTTATCTTTTCATGGCATGTAGGCATACATTTTTTGATGTGAATGATAACTGTTGTTTTTGGCCTGTTCCTTCCCCAGAGAATATTCCAAACTCGTAAAGAAACAATGATCAGGAATACGGTTTCCCGAGTACCCCTCCCAGCAATCTTACCATTATTGGAGGAGGTAAGATTATTGAGAAGACCTTTATGAGGTGCTCCATAGTGGTTCAACCGAATTTTTGGCTGACAAGACATTCATGGATATTTGTTTCATTTCAACATACTATTCCATTAACAAATTATTAAAATGCCTTAAATGTTAACTGATCTTTTTTTTTCTCCAACTCCTTAGCTTTCAATAAGACTGCAAGGACATCCCAGCTCGTAAGTCAAGTGAAAGTTTTGTTGGTTGACAGAGTTGATGTAGTTCATGTCCTCCATTCCAATTAATTCATTAATTCTTTTACTTGTTTGCTTGCAGAGCTCACACAGCAGTGGATTGGCTAAAAGCAGTGTTGACGCTACACACATCTTACCTATCATCAGTAAGTATAACACTGTGGTGTTTGTGCAAGTGTTTTGTTTTTGTTTTTTAATGCGTTTTCCCCCGACTTGTGGTAATGTGGTGTTGTCCTCCACAGTTACCAGATTTAGTGAGCCAACTGGGCAGGCTGTATCATCTGATTGAGAGCAGAGTGAAGGGCTACCAACAGCTCATGAGGCTCCACGGAAAACTATATTTACTAATGACCCAGGTACGCTTTTCATGGTTTCTTTATTGGTAAACAGTTCTACATATCATTGACGAATTGTTTAGTTGATGTAATAGATGTACATCACCGCAACACTGATGTTGTACAGATTTGATAGTCAGACATGCATTACAAACAGATGAAGTGATATTGGTGAGGATTTTCTCTAACCTATTCTTCATCTGTCCACCAGGCGGCGCAAAGAAGCAGCGCCACTAAGGCGAGTGAGCTGGACCACACGGCCAAACTTGTATATGAGGATGGTGAGCATCATTTTTGTCATTTTTTTATGCTATGGGACAAACTGGTTTTCTAAAAAATAAATTTAGGACATTAACACTGTTGCACATGGTTGCGGTGTGGTGTGAAATTCTGCCTGTACAGTCCTTATTTACTCTCTTGAGGGGAATTCTACATGTCGCAAAACATTTGTCAATTATCACCCATTAACTTACATAGATGGGCAACCTTTAGTAGAATTTTTTGTCTATTTTTTTAATGCCTATAGCAGAGCACTATTCAGCTTGATGAACATGAGCTTTTCGAACTCTTCGTCTGAGAGCTTGGCATTATCCAGACACATGGCAGGAACGGGTAGAGCAGGGATGGCCTGGTGCCTCAGTGCCTGCTGTGCTAGCTGAGGGAACCGGTGCTGGTTGGCCCGCCAGTACACCAGTGGGTCGTGGTGGTACGCTACACACGGCTCCTGCAGATAGGTTTCCGCCTCGTTTTGGCTGTCGGGCTGTTGCTCCTGAGGCTCGTCCTCAAAGAAAGGGAAGAGACTGCTCTTCTTGGCCTGGGCCTGTGGGTAGAGTGTGCTGTCGCCAGAGCCCTGGCTGTCCCCGCCGTCTGCTGCTCCACCCGTGAGCACCAGTAGATCCTGTCGCATTTGTTGCGCCCAGTCCCCCTCGCACCATCGCAGCTTCAGCCGAGGATCGAGCGCCGTGGCTCTGCGGTAGCACCGTCGTTGCTCGAAGGGGGACAGCCACTTCTCCAGGGCCAGCTCCAGAGCCACCACCATCTTGTGGTTTTGCTCCGTGGGCGTGCTCAGGTGCTTTCTGATGCCCTGGATGGAGGGGATGACCAGGCTGGCGAGCACCACTCGCTCCTTTCTCAGGCGATCTGTGATCTCCTCAAAGGGCTGCAGGGTGTGGACAAAGTCCTCCAACAAGCTTCTGTCATACATGGTCAGATTGCCATTTGTTTGTGGGACTCTCCCGTCCTCAGCTTCACCAAGAAAGCGTTTCACCTCCTTAAGCTGACTGCTCCAGTCGGTTGTGAGTGGTGGCGAGGTGTTGTTGTGCGCCTGGGTGGAGGCTTTAGCCAGCGCATCAGCCGTTGCGGGAGATGTTGCATGCAGACCATCTTGCACCACAAACTCCAGCGCCTGAGCGAAGGATGGCCCACACTGGATATTAAGCTGCCTTGTCCGAAGTGCATACTCTTCATCCTCATCCTCCCTCTCATAGGCGGCAGCATCATTATAATCCTCAGTCTTCAGTGCTCTCGTGTCTGTGAACCCATTGGCTTCCATTTGCAGCTCCGTCTGTTGAAACCCAGGCAGGCTTATTGAACCCTGTGAAGATGATGCATCGTCGCTCAGTAAGACGATTGATTCTCTGGAGATGTTGTTTTGGGACAACACCATCTCGATCTCCTCAGTAACGGTTTCTCTCGGGTGTTGCCTGTGCGATCGCTTGCAGGAGAAAGTGACCGATTTCATGCTGTAGTTTATTACCAGGTGGCCCATGATGGTCACGTAGGTGAATGCCGCTGTATTCCACACATCCACCGTCAGACAGACACCTTGGGCTGTGCTGGCCATGATGTTCAGTTTGCTTTGTAAAAAGCTGGTCTGCTGATCCAGTAACGTGTTAACGAAGTAGTTTCTGTCGGGCATGTTGTAGCTGGGCTGAATCTCCTGGACGAAGGCGAGGAAGAACGGACTTTGCACGACTGAGATGGGTAGCTGCTCACTGGCAATGAAGTTGACCAGGGCTTGATTGGCGAGGATCTGGTTGGGGTCGTTGTTGCTCCATTTGTTTGGGGAGTTTGGCTGGCTGCATGGAGTTGGGGAGCTGGGCGATGGTTCACTCCCGCTGGAGAAAGGGCTCAGTGGTATAGAGGCGTGCTTCCTCTGAGGAAGAAAACAAATTAAATAAACTAGAAGTTACTGGAATGTGTTTTTGAACAAGTATATAACTGGTAGCCAGGAAAAAGAGGTTGTACAAAAAGCCACCAAAGCAAATGGTCACACACTAATATGTTGTTGGACCACCTTTTGATTGTGGCATGCATTTGCTGTTGCCTTGTTTCGTTAAGCCACTGCGGTGTCTCAAATTTATTCGAGACTGTTTTTGGTGGAGAGTTTTATACTTTTTTGGACAGGCTGCCTATGTGCCTTTGTACAGTTGTGATTGAACTGTATTCGTTTATTTATACATGAACTTTGTCATTTCATATTGGTAGGTATATAGCGATGTGAAATACCGTAACAGCTTGTTCACAAATGTGTGCAAAACTCAAAATGAGGACACTGTACTTGATTCTACAAATCAAAACATGCCATGTTTTAATTAAACCAGGACATTTTCATGCCAAGTATCGTATCACATGTTCCCAATGCATGGACATAAAACGGCTATAAAAGAATTTTGAGTTTTATTCGGATTTATGAAATGCATTGCCTTTTTTACACACCGCTGTATCTTGCTTTTAGTTTCAGTCCACTTTTAATTTATACTGGTTACTTTTTGTAAAGACAAAACTAAAGCACAATGAGTTTGTCAGAAACGGAAAAGAGATTTCCAGATTGCCGTTGTCTTACCTTCATGTGGTTGAGCAGGTTGCTGGTGGCTTTCCTGTTGAAACTCATCTCCAGCGGACAGTATCTGCACCGAGCCTTGCACACCAGCTCCTTGTTGTCAGGGATGTAAAAATGGTCAAAGACCACGGACACTTTGCGCTTAGACATGCTCCTTCTTCTCTCTGTGTTGTCTTTCTCCCAGTCCCTCTGTCTGCAAACAACACTGTGTCAGCTCCAGAACATGTTTCGGTTGAAATGAACATTCGACCTGATGGGAGCTTTTTTTTGGCACCCGCCCACAGTGCTGGATTTGATTGGATGACTGAGTGAGACGGACGGCCCATTAAGCCACTCGCGTCGCTCTGCCGCACTAGGCTGTTGGCAAGTGCGTCATCTCAAATGCAAATAGTCTGCAGGGAGATTCAAATGCAAATGGACGCTTCCCCCTCCGTATCGCATTGAAATGCAAATCAGAAGGCTGCTCAGCACAAGGCCCTTTGTTAAATGCATTACCCAGAGAGATGGAAAAGAAAATGTCAATCGCCTTGTTTGTGTTTGTCTTTCATCTGCTTTCGCTCAGCCTGATTTCACTGTATTAAGCTGCAGACAGTCTAAGTGTGAGGCTGTGTGATGACCATGATGTCTCATTTCTGGTACAAATAGTCTGATTTCAAGAACAATATTTCTCTTCGATGTCATGGTGCATGTAAGTCATGTACATGGCTTTTAAAGCAGACCTTTGATACAAGTCAAATTATTGTCTCAGTGTATCTAAGTGTATGTTAAGATAATGACTATGATGCTGTTGTATCTACTGTGCCCATGTTGTGTCTCTAAATGCTCATGGATAAAGTCCAATTATTGCCTAAAGATATTGACAGTGATGGTGTCGTATTGACTGTTTATGTTGTTTCTCCACAGAGTCCTCTGATGAAGACGAGGCCTCAGGAGATGAAGGACTGCCTGGGGACGAATCAGAGGTGGGAGCTGCAGTGTTTGCATTGCATTACCGTACATTACCTGACTAATTTATCTGAAGCAACACGTTTATTTTGGTGTAGGGTATTGGTAACAGTCCCTGGATCGATGTTGGCCTGGGTGCCTTGCTCAAGGGCACTCAAGCTATTACCTGCTGGTTAGGGATTGGGGCCGAGACTTGATCCCAAGACCTCCATAGCTAATTAGGCCACGGATGCACTAGAATAAACCATTTTTCCTACCCTGATTGCGGTCATCCAAGTGAAATTGTGTAGATGTCTGGCAATTGTATATGATTTGCTGAATACAATAATAAAGTATTTCTACTCTGCTGCTGCTATGCAAGATCTATGTAAATATATGCAAGTGTCGTCAGGGAAATGGATGTTATCGCTTATGTCAATAATGTTTTTATCTTGTCACTCTTCACTGTTGAAAGTTTACTCAGTTGATAGGGGTGGTACGGTTCACAAAATTCACGGTTCGGTTCATATCGCGGTGTCAAGGTCACGGTTTTCGGTTCTCTACGGTTCTTTTTTTTTAGTTCATGATAAATGGTGCACTGGCTAATAGAATCGAACTTATCACTAAATATCCTACATATGGTTTGTATAGGCTTATAATGTGAATATGGTGTGATTTTAATTGTGTCATCCTCTGATTTGGTCTTATACGCTAATGTTTTAATCAGAGAGACTGGATAAGATACTCCAAGAATCTCTGTTTTAAATATTTTTCTGGGCAGTACATGAATTGCGGTTTGCGATGGATTGTTCGGTTCGGTACGTGTGTGAATTGTACGGTTTCGGTTTTCGGTGCGGTTTGTGCCATCCCTATCAGTTGAACTCGTGTCCGATGGAGGGAAAGCAAACGCCACAGATTGCAAATCAGCAACAGTGAGATGATGCATTATTTTTTGTACTTTTCTGTGCAGAACTGGGAGGAGGATGATGATGAGGAGGATATGGAGACGGAGGAGAAGCAGAATCATGCGGATGAGGAGATGCAGGAGGACTCGAAAGCCAACGGGGAGGACGAGTCAGACTTGGAGCCTGAAAACGAGAGTGAAGAGGAATGAATGATCCCGAATGAGTGACGGACCGGAATGAGCTGAAAGAAACAAAGGAACAGAAAAGGACCTGACAAAAGATTTATGTATGCTTTCATCTAATTTCCATGTTTTCAATTTTATTTTAACAGAAGAAACAAAAAAAGTTTTATATAATTTCAATGACGGCAACAACGGCTCATTCCCCCACGCTTTCGTTCCCCCGGCCCCACCCAAACGTTTTTTGTGTGTGTCTCACTTCCCTATTATGACTTGAAGGAGAACGCTTCCTCTTAGGATCTGATGTCACAACACCTATCCCACAGGACTGTCTGTACCTGTACCCATTATGCCACCATTCCCTGCTCTCTCTCTCCCCTTTCCTCCTTTACACACTGCCCAAATACTCTGTCTTTTCCTGGGGATCTGCATAAAGCTTCCATGTAAAGAAGAAATCCTGCACTCGCGAACAGTGATGGGAAACATGGAATCAGAAGATATAGTCCTGTGCCATGTTTTCCAAGTGACTTGAGTTTACCGCTCTTGTTGCGTTAGAAGTGGGGCATTTGGACCGGTAACGCCAGGTCATTTGAAAAATGTGACACTGGATTGTGGATTGTGAATCCAGCCAGTTTCCCCATCACTGCTCGCAAGGGCCATTTGGAGGTGTATGATTGTCTGTATGTCCACATGCAATCTGTAAAATTGATGTGTACAGTGCAACATTTCTAATGGGGGTTTCCCTGTGCTTATTATAACAGTTTGGGATTTGGGATTAAAAAACAAGTTCTTTGAAACCATGTTCGACAACCATGTCCTCTTTTTATTCTTTTCTTCTGTTTGTGTTGTTTTTTTTTTCCCCTCCTTGACTTGGGCCGTGGATGCTGGACTTTGTCTCCGTAATGAAATGTGACATATGGACTGCTTTTTCATAGATGGAGATATTAATAGTATTCAATGAAAAAGGTTGGAAATTCTGTGAATTATTGGTTCCTTCAAATGTATTTTGAGGTGACCCCTGACCATTGTAAAATTTAAATAAATTGCTTTGTCCTTCTTTTGCTGGTACACTTGGTGATTTTCATTGATCACATTATGTTTGTTCTTGCCAATATAATATATTAAGACAACCAGAAAGGGCTATACTGTTTGATTTTAGACGAACAGAATAATGAGGGCAGAAATATTATAAAAATGTAAATAAGGAACTAAAAAAAGTAAACTAAGCATTGTTAAAGGGACGCTGTGTGAGATTTTTAGTTGTTTATTTCCAGAAGTCATTCTGCCCATTCACTAACGTTACCTTTTTCATGAATACTTACCATCACCGTCAAATTCTAAGTATTCAGTATGACTGGAAAATTTGCACTTTTCATACATGAAAAGGGGGATCTTCTCCATGGTCCGCCATTTTGAATTTCCAAAAAATAGCCATCATTTTTAGCTGCAAAAATGACTACTTGGACCATACTAGAAAATATTTGTTAATTACTAAGTAAACTTTCATGTAAAGATCAAATTTGGCAATAGGCAGCCCAGTTTCAATGAGCAGCATAGGTGCAGTAGGCCTACCTTTTTGAACCATTTCGTGCACTATGTCCCCTTAAAAGAAAAAAAGTCAACAATGGGTGGGTCTGAACAGGACGCATTTATTTTTACAAAATACAGAAGGTAATTATGCAAAGACAAGGTATTTCACAAACCTGATTAAATGTTTTTTTAGGGTGCTTGTTAATCATATGCCAAAATGAATTTCGGGGTAATTAATGTGCTCTGGTATACATTTCATTGATTTCGTGCTGGGTTCCATCGCAGGATGGATAGTTACTACGGAAGACCAGACGATGGCGCACGAAGTCCACAGTCTGGGAGCGCACATAACCATGACTTTCATTGCGCATCTCTTGGTTTGATTTCTGTAGGAAGCAAATCGAGTTTTTAGAGGGTGGCATCACTTTGTGCCATTGATTTTATTGTGGACAAGACATAGGATAGTGTCATACAACCATAGGCCTACCATCATGAAATCATTATTGAGACCATAATGGGATGGAATGGGCAAAATCCATTCTTTGTTTGAATACTGGTAGGCCTACCAAAAGAGATGGGAATTAATTAAATACTTTCATTGTGCTGTCGACCATCAAATTGATGCACAATGCCTAAAATGATCACAAGGGAGCATGGAGATGTTGCGAGTCTATTTTTCTCACCTTCCACCAGGTTGCCAAACTTGTGGCGCTCAACTGATAACTCCACCCATCAGCACTCCTTGTCCACTCCCAAGGTGGATGGAAATCCATTGCATTGAAGTTTGACGAGAGGGGAAAAGTTTTCTCTGCGCCAGACCAAATAGACAAATCTCTCAAATCCAAATTTCGTAAGTATCAAATTGTTTAAACTTCTCTTTGAGTCGATGCGCTATTCTGTCCGCGTTGTTTTAATTGTAGTCCTATTGTTGAAATAATACGTTTTGACGCATAGTCTGCTCAGTAGGCTACATTTGATACGCAAATGTTTCAAAGTGATCACGGACTATTGTTAAAGGGGCCGAGATTGAATCTTTAATAGTTTTAAATAATACCTAAGCGTACGACATTGAAATACAGTTCAATGTTTTTTGTGTGGTTTTTTTATGTTCATTGGGTTTTTACGCGAATCTGGTGTATTTTTCCTGTTTTCGCTTAATGATAATAATAATGTTGGTCCTTTGCTCATAAAAATGGGTTGAGAACAGAGAAACATACCTATTTTAAAAATAATTTGTCCTAAAACTTTTCTGGTAGAACATCTGTATATCAAGCTGTTTTGGCACCATGTCATGCCTTGCCACTAATGCCATTTTTTTTCTTTTTTCATAACATAATACCAACCTCTAGGCTTCCTCTCCTGAAGGATTTCTTCTACCTTGCTGTATTTCACTACATTCCCTTCTAACTGCTAACAGAGCCCAGGTGCCATGAACTGGGGATTTCTCCAAGGCCTCATCAGTGGGGTCAACAAGTACTCTACGGCGTTTGGCCGTGTCTGGCTGTCCATAGTCTTCGTCTTCCGAGTCCTGGTTTTCGTAGTGGCAGCCGAGAAGGTCTGGGGAGATGAGCAGAAGGACTTCAAGTGCAACACAGCCCAGCCCGGCTGCCACAACGTCTGCTATGACCACTTCTTCCCCGTCTCCCACATCCGCCTGTGGGCCCTGCAGCTCATCTTCGTCACCTGTCCATCCTTCCTAGTGACAATGCATGTGGCCTACAGGGAGGACCGCGAGAAGAAGCACGCGCTCAAGTATGGCGAGGGCTGCAAGCGCCTCTACAAGAACACGGGCAAGAAGCGCGGAGGCCTGTGGTGGACCTACGTCCTCAGCCTGGTCTTCAAGGTGGGGGTGGACGGCACCTTCGTCTTCCTGGTCTACCACATCTACGAGGGCTACCACTTCCCCTCTCTGGTCAAGTGCACCCAGGTGCCGTGCCCCAACACGGTGGACTGCTTCATCTCCAGGCCCACGGAGAAGCGCATCTTCACCCTCTTCATGGTGGTGACCAGCATGGTCTGCATCCTGCTCTCCCTGATCGAGATCATCTACCTGGTGGGCAAGCGCTGTGTGGAGATAGGCAAGCGGGTGCGCACCTCCCGCCAGATGACGGTGGCTCCCTCCATGATGGAGGTGAGGAGCGTCAAGAACTTGGTGATGGAGAACCACCGTGAGAAGAGGCACAGCAAAGACACGGGCAGCCCGGCGCCATCTTACAGTGCCGTGGTTTCCAAGACATGACCCCACTCACTCACTCACTCACTCACTCACTAGAGACCTAAGAAACAAACTCACTGCCACGAGCAAAGGGATCAATACAGGGACCTCATTCTAAAGACTTGAGAGTTACTAGAAGCTGATTTTTAACACTTCCTCTGTGTTAAAGTGCCATACTGTATTGTTTCTTTTTGTTTTCATCTATGCACTGAAACTGTAGATTTGATAGCTCAATGAAGTTACCATGACTACTCCCTGGCCCACTGCATTCCCCTACAGCTCCTCATCATGTGTAAGCCACATGCACACCCCCTCTTACAGTTTGGGTTGAAGGCAAATAAACCCTGACTCTAAAGGAATCCATCATTTTCAGGCAAGGAAACCAAACAAATCAACTTTGAACGTCGTTGCTGTGGTGTATTTGTTCAGTGAACACACCTCAGACTGTTGTAATAGTGAAACCACTCTTCCTGTGTGTTCATGTATTAAATACGGCATTACGTACTGTAGAGGGATTGACTACAGGTTCAGTGAGCACTGGTCATTTTAAAGTCAGGAAAGGATACAATTCAAACTCTGCCCTGGGCTGAATGTATTTGTGGTATGCACAAAAGTTATGCTGTCAAACCTCTTTCTACTGCCCACACCCTAGGCCGTTTGCTGCCAGATCAATGTCTTATGGCCGCCACATGTTTCTTGCCGTGTTTGTGTGATTGCGGTTGTGTGGCTACTAAAGAGAAATGTGTTGGATTGTAAATTATTCATGTTATTATTGTAGTATTGTATTTTGACTTGCACAAAGTTGTACATTTGCTGTTATATTTTTGAATTTCGTTCTTATTAAACAGCCTTTTTCCTTTGGACAAAAGGGCAACTGGTTTCCCCACATTCTAAACAAGCGGAAGACAGATTCAGAATATGAATTCTGTGAATTTTCTGGTTTCGTCCTCTTTTGTTTTGTAGTCACTGGGCAGAGATTCTGCCACGTGGACATCATACCCTGCTTGGACCAAAGGCGACTATCAGGAAAAGCCTAATCCAAACAGAACATAGCTTGTTTACGTACATGATTCGCATGTAAACTGCCTGCTTCTGTTCTGCTCTCAAAAACTTTCCTCAGTCTTAACCTGTTTGTGTCTCCATTAAATTCAGTGGAAACATTTTTTTATAACAACGATGGTTATAGTTCCTTCACTCTTGTTAATGGGCCATATTATTTCTCTGACACAGTTGATTTTGTTAATATATTCTATATTATAGGCCTAGTGTTATATTATGAGTAGCATAAAAAATGAGAATCACAGGGTCAGAGTGTCGGGGTAATGAGGTCTTCGGGCAATGTAATTTGGTTTCTTTTATCTTCAGAAAAAAAAATACCATATATTGGATGTCATATCCAATTTACATAACACAGTCATGATGGCTAGATAGATATGTAATAATGTGTAATAGCCTATCAACACAGATGACTCAAGCTGAGAAGAATCATGCTTAACGTCAGAAAATATATTTTTCCACAAATAACTCTTGCGTGAATGTCAATTTGTCTTACATTGTGCTACGGTCACCTCTCATTGTTAACTTTCACACGGCTCACCCAGTGAGAGAATTTTTTTGCTCGTCAATTCCTGGGATGGGCCTTGGTCTATACAATGCATGCAGCGCACCTCTGTTAAATCTACACATCAAGATAAGCAACAGAAACAAGTTTTCCCCTCTTGCCTCAGTGGTGAATCAAACAGCAGCTTTTTCTTGGGATTAAATTGGCAGTTTTCAATAGCCGACCTGAGCTTTGTGTGTGGTAGAATAGATGTCTTGGCTATTGGGTTACCGTCTTTTGTTCACACCTTTGTGCCCCCCTGTTCCATCCTACACCTCTCTCTCTCTCTCTCTCTCTCTCTCTCTCTCTCTCTCTCTCTCTCTCTCTCTCTCTGGTAAACAGGTCACTCCATCTGTATGGTTGTGTGTGTGTGTGTGGTGGAACAACTGCACACAGGTTCCCAAGGAAAAACACTGATACGGCCACCAATACAACTTGCCAAGGTCATAATAAAGACCCCTCCACCAATATGAGGGGGCCCAGGGGCAATTGCCCTGCTCGTTCCCCCTCTGGTTGTGTATTTGCACTTCTATACTCTTCCTCCATGTTGCATTCTCCTGGCTCTGACAGCTATGAATGTGATTACAGTGTGTCTGTCGCTTGCGCAAGTGCGTGTGGAGGCATGCACTGCTCAGAAGAAACAAGCCGTCACACAAGGTGTGCCCCAAGAAACTGACGGGACAAGTTTTAACAAAAGGAATCCTGATGGAACTTTCCGTGTCAACATGCATACATAGTCCTCTAGTTTGTTCTGCTTTGGGGAAAAAAACTGTTACCCAATTATTACAGATAACACCTCTCGTTGCTATGTAACCAACCTATGAGGATGTGTTTGCATGTAAAAATGTATATGGGTCATCTTAATTTTTTCATGAAGTTGTTTTCTTTGTTTTTAAACTGCAAGAGCACTTTGATTAACACATTTTCATCACGAGACTATTTTATTAACAATGAGTTGTTTATGATATATTAAATAGGAACTGACATGTTGAGACATGTCTGATGAATATGTCTGGAAAGCACAATGCCTTGAAAGTGTGTAGGCCTACCCTCTTTCCTGGTTGGGTGCACGTTATTATGGGGGGGAACAAACCATATAGACAGGTGTGTGTGTGTCAGTCTTAAGCATGAATACACTCCCAGCTGGCCAGCGCCCAGCTACCCTCTGATCCATACACAAATCATCTCCAGCTGAACATCCTGCACACCAATCTCCATCCTTGCTTAAAATATTATTGTACTGAAGCTTTATTCGTCACTGGGTGTGCCAGTCTGTTACGTTAATCAAGGCATCCTCAGGCAAGTTTAGACACACATAGTAGAATTGGTCTGTTTCCAAGAAGGAATGCATGACAAACACACTTCATAGCTTAAGGTGAACCCAATAACAATTCACTCATTTGGTCTTCTCACTGACATAATAGAAGAAGGGTGGACAGTGTTTAATCCAGACACATCATTTTCAAAAGGTTTATGTAAAAAAAATAACAAAAGGCTGAGGAGACTTTAAAATGTTACTATTTTTGTTGTTGCCTTTTTGTGCTGTGCTGTGTGGTTATAGCCAGTAGGCCTATGTAATCAGAAATGTAATTATCTATTGATATGATTTGAAATTATTGTAGCTGTGATAGCCTATCTCAATTGACTACAGTTATGGAAATTGTTTTTAAGAGGACAGCGCTGAGATTAAGGTAAAACGGAAGAAGCCAACCAAGCCCTCCTTGTCTCTTTACCTTAACCCAAACCACACCCATTGCGAGAGAAGCGAGGACTTCTTTCTCAACTTCGCGGTAGAGTTGTCAAGTGGACGGAATAAATCAAAGAAGAAATCCGTGTACAAAATCATCCAAACTTATTTCAAAATTCTTCGTTATCTTGGTGGAAACCGAGAAGCCCTTCAATATGTAAGTACAGCATCACATCAGTTGGCATCTGAGGAAATTATCAAAATGTAAAAGAGAGGGGAGTCCAATCGACTCTATAGACTTTTACGCAGTGAAATCTTTTGTTACAATCTTGTTGGGTGACTTTTTTTAAGTCTGGCGTTCGGATGGAATTTTATAGAAGTGCTTTGGTCGCCGTCATTCATCCTATGTTTGCTCACGCAAGTTACTGGTAGATATGAATTCACACCGATTATAAATTGAAAGGAGGAAAGGTCCATAACCAAAAAATACCACAGTGCGCGCTCGGGGAGGCAGTTGAATTAAACAGAAACTGCAGCTGTGGTGGTGAAAGGTTTGGCAGGGGAGAGGTTTAATGGACATCAAAATGCATTTGATCTTATTAGTCAGGAATAATAATTTCATTGTGATGTTCCCTTTAGAAGTGTTTGTTTGGAGTACGTCTACTGTTATTTTATGGTGACACAGTTTAATGCCAAGAAGAATGACAATTTCTAACTAAAGTCAACGTCACTGATGCCAGTTATCAAGGCCTGCTCATTTTGTCCTGCTAAAGTTAACTTGCCTGATGTGTGAATGTAATTCAAGCCTACTCACGTTACAATTTAAACTCAAATATTTGTTTTATTTAGAAGTAAGACCTTGCATGTTCAAACAGAACAACCTTTAACTGCTCAATGTCTGCTCAAATGACACATTTTATGGTGGATGGGTAGGCCAAGGCAGGGGCTCCCAAACATGACATGACCCCCATACCACTAGATTTCTGCCAAGGCCCCCCTTAACATGGGCCATGCAACACCTTTTTCTGTGTTCCGCCTTTCACAAGTTGATGTTGTTTCTGCATCCTTACATTCATTGAACTGCAATGGGAAACAAGATATATAGCAATGTAATGTAGAATAGTGTGTAGGCCTAAATTACGCCGTTAAGGCAAAGAGAAGCCATGGTTCTTAAAACTGGAATATTGTTTGGCTTATTTTGCTTAACGTTAGTTATTTAATTTATTCAATTATTTTTGTTTTCCTATACTTTTCTTTCCAGCCTGCTGTCGCCCCCCTAGTACCCTCTTGTGCCCAGGGGTCCCTGGCGCCCACTTTGAAAACCACTACTCTAAGGCACCTGATACACAAAACATAAGCAAGCTTGACCTTAAAGTACCCCACCTCTCTTCAGTATTGGCACTGTATCCAGAATGATTAGGGTCATGTCAAATAAAAGTGTTTAGGTGGAAGCTAAACTTTGGGAATATCATCAAATGCATCAACAAATGGTTGAGCATGTATTATGGTAGAATACAGTTGAAACAGTGTCACGTTGTGTCACTAATGCATGTTATGCATTATTTCTCCACAGGTGGTGACATTAACTTACACAGACTTACAAAAGACCAAAGAACAGGAAATAAAGGCTCTGTTGGCTCTGTTGAGTACATCCAACAGCACAGAAGACAATGGACTGGAAAACCCTACAGGCCCTCCTGAGCGGGGTGAACAAGTACTCCACCGCCTTCGGCCGAATATGGCTGTCGGTGGTGTTTGTCTTCCGGGTGATGGTGTACGTGGTGGCCGCCGAGAGGGTGTGGGGAGACGACCAGAAAGACTTTGACTGCAACATCAAGCAGCCCGGCTGCCCCAACGTGTGCTACGACCACTTCTTCCCCATCTCCCACATCCGCCTGTGGGCCCTGCAGCTCATCTTCGTCACCTGCCCCTCCTTCATGGTGGTGATGCACGTGGCCTACAGGGACCAGCGCGAGCAGAAGTACCGGGCCAAGTACGGCGAGAACGCCAAGCTGTACGGCAACACGGGCAAGAAGCACGGCGGGCTCTGGTGGACCTACCTGCTGAGCCTCTTCGTCAAGACGGGCATCGAGATCGGCTTCCTCTACCTCCTCCACCACATCTACGACAGCTTCTACCTGCCGCGCGTGGTCAAGTGTGACATCAAGCCCTGCCCCAACGTGGTGGACTGCTACATCGGCAGGCCTACGGAGAAGAAGGTCTTCACCTACTTCATGGTGGGCGCCTCGGCCCTCTGCATCGTGCTCAGCGTGTGCGAGATCATCTACCTGATCTCCAAGCGCGTGGCCCGATGCGCCAACAAGGTGAAGACCAGGGAGACAGCCTACCACCATCGTAACCACCGCTACCACGAGGACGACAGTCAACACACCTTGCCCGTCACAGATCTGGACCACAACGCCGAGTACAACAGGCCAGAGAAACCGGATTTCAGCAAACCGGATTTCAGGCCTGACTTTAAGAACGCGCTTCGACCGCCACACAGGTTATCAAAGGACATCAGAGCATCAGCTCCGAATTTGTCCTTTGCCTGAATGCCCAAATGAACTGGGACTGGGGACTAAACTGGTAAAGTGGAACTGGACCTCGAGGCCGCTGACTGCTTTGGCTGGTCCCGGGACAAAGTCATACGAAGTGACCCCTCACCTAATACATACAATATGATGAAGACTCAGTTCAGGGGCCTCTCTCTTCCTGGGCCCAGGACAGCCGACCCCTTTGTGCAACCCCCCCACCCCGACAGCTTCCCTGCTGGAACTCCACAGTGTGTCTTGTGTTGTAGCTACACAAGGCGAGGAGAGAACTGCAACTGGAGAATAGCCAGATTATTTTCTTGAACTCTTTAAATGTCTTCAAACTGGTTTGGAGTACTTAAATATCCCAATGCGGAAGCCCTTGTTCCACATTGTCTTATGAAGATTTTTTTTCTCTCTTTATGTCTTGCCTTTCACTTCTGTTCTTTATTTATTTTTTCCAGAAACCATTTTTTTTGTCTACCGCACGCCATCATTATCTGAGGTTGAATACAAACATATAACAGCGCCAGTCTGCTTTCTAAGAAAGTCTATCAGAGTGTTCCCATAAGTAAAGAGGTGGTTATGGGTTTGAAAAAAAAAGAAAACTCAGAGGAGGTAGTGAATAAACAGAAAGGAATTCAGGAGGACACACCTGGCTCAGCCATCTTACCTGTGTCTCCACACCTAAGAGGGTGTACAAAAGTTTCTCAGAAAAGACGTATTGACAACATTTCAGAGAACTTCATACCACCTCTTTTTGTTCATGCTTTCAGACCGTTGTTACAATGCTACAACAGTTGTTGAATAGTTATAGTACAAGCTGTGGAGAGAAGTGGTGACAATTGATTTACAGGTATTCCAACGTGCATCAAGGAATCACTCTCTATTCTGCATCAAAATATATTAATAGGATTCACACAAGCCTTTGTATTCCTTGGTTTAAATAATTAATGGATATTATGGATACTAACCATCACGCTCTCCCATCCTCTCCTGTGACTGAAGTGTGTACTGGCCACATGATCTCCCCATCTGTGGGGCTTGTTGTCAGGCAGAATGGGTTAAACAGAAATACAGCAGGTGTACCATATTTTGTGGTGTACACATAATGACAAAAATGGGACTTTCACTTATGTTTTCCTTCACTTTTCCCCTTGCTACAGCTGTCGATCCTACAGCTGTCTTTTGTACAGTCTATTTAGAAACACTGCCTGTCTGTATAAATTATGTGACTCTATGTTTCGCAATAATGAATGGTTGCACAAATGTCTGATGACAAAACTTACTAAAGGTAACATGGACTTGGAAACCTGTGTGTTTCCTTAGTCCCAAAGGATATACACATACTGTGCTTATTGCCAAATGTATCTAGTGCACTGGACATGTAATTTTGAAGAACAGTACTTAAGAACACTCTATATGCTGCACATTTTGTTTTTAAGAAATAAAATATAATTTTTCATATTTACAAAGGACACAGTCATCTGTTTAATCTGCTTAGCCTAGTTGGCCGTATAAACATCTCATCACGTCTAGACATGGTTTAGATCAGGGGTGTCAAACATAAGGCCTGGGGGGCAGGATGCGGCCCGACACATGGTTTAATCCGGCACCAGACTTGATGAGAAAAAAACAACTAAGAATGTCAAAAAAGAAGTAAATCTCTAACCCATTGCAAATAACAAATTTGCCTTTTTTTTGCTCACAATTTACAGTCAATGCTTCTGATAGGCCTGTACCTGTTGACATCCACCTTGTAATGACTGACTACCAATATGATTCTGATTAGGAAGCAGAAATTTGCTACATTTAGCAATCACATTACTGGTCCGCATCACTTGAGATCAAAATGGCTGTATATGGCCCTTGGAACGAAATGAGTTTGACACCCCTGGTTTAGATGTTCCAACCCACCCTCGAGCAACAATGTGGCACATCTCAAACATTCCGAAAACATATTTTACTAGTGAAGTAGTGTAAGTAAAGTAGGGGATGTGTTTTACATGATTTACAAGATCATCCGGTAACACTTTATTTTAGTGTTACATCTAGCACTAATACATACAATGTTAATGCATGTATAAGTAACTTGTACGGCATGCACTAAGCAAAGTCAAACATTTGTTAGGTCCTCACTAAGGTTATATTGGTAATAAATACCTAATTGTGCATGAGCAAGACATTTGCGAATACATGCCTAACAAATGTTTGATTTTGCTTAGTACATGCCTTACAAGTTACTTATACAGTATACATGCATTAACATTGCATGTATTAGTGCTAATAGATGTAACCCTTAAATAAAGTATTACCGATCATCCTAATGTATATTGCTACAAACTCACTATATCATCACCTTTCCCAGGCATTTCACTAAACTTCATTTTATGTCAGCTTATCAGATGGCCTACGTATGTATTTGTCTCCAATCACCAGTGTGTGTAACCTGTGTGATACATAGTTTATTGCCAACTATTAAATGGGATGTTTTGCCTTTATATCCCTTGCCTACTCATTGTCATCTGTTATTCATCGACAGAGGTATGTTTTGTGTCAAAGAAAAACAAAATGTCACAAAATTATCAGACCTTTGTTTAAACTTAAACACTCTCACCCTATTGAATCCTTTGAAATCCCCGCTTTTTAAACACCTTTGAAATGTCATAGTAGCATGATTCAGCAGTGACACAGGCTACACATAGTACCATGGTTGTTTATTCTGTGAAATAGTCCCGTTGGGACTGTTTTTCTTAGGGCTTGTTGCTGACGGAATCTGATGGACTAAAAGATGGGGTTGTCTTGTCTATGCAGTGCTAGTTTAGCCGGTTTGTCGAGACTGATTCACGTTCCATGGGAGGCCTACTAGGTTAAAGACTAAAACAAAAACACTTCCCATGGGTGACCAAGACAATCCATACTGAATCACATCTTTAAAGGGATTTTATGCTTTTCATGGCTCCATGACATCCATTAATGCTCTTTTCCACATTGAATATAGGCCTACCCTTCATTATATCACACCACGCGCTTCCAGTTTACTAGAAAATATAGTGATACGTCTTCAGACTAAATTGGAACTTTATATAAAAGTATATAACGTATAATTAGGCCTATATTTCAGTACACTATATAGTTCATATTAAACATACTGCAAGTATACTTTAAGTACACAGTAAGTATACTCACAAGTGCATTAAATAACGTCAAGTTAATCATGTAATCCTAGGCATCCAACAGTAGGCCTATGCTTTTTAAAATAAAACATAGTAGGCTGAAAATTAACTACATAGATAGTATTTTAAAATGTTCCAATTCAGTCCCAAGAAGTAATAACAAACAGTATACTTTCTAATAAACAGTTGTGCTTTCTAATAAACTGTTGAGAAAAGTTGAATAAAATAAACAGTACTTCAAAGCAGTATGCTCAATATACAGTACTTCTTTTTGCTAAGGGTGGTTAAAAAGACCCATCATGAAAACCCCTTCCATTGGTAACCATGAAAATCAATCTTGAAAGCCTACCAATACAATCAGGGCTTTTATTTATTATAGGATCCATGACAACCATCAAAATAGTTGTGTTATATCTACACAGCATAAATGGGACTCAGGATCAAATCAGTTTGGGAAAAAGGCAGAGATAGTCAGAAAGATCGTAACAGGAAGATCGCTTTCTCCCACTCACATTTCTGCACGTCAAGTCATTCTTACAATGTTGCACCAGCCAACAGACAACATAAAAATACTTTCTTGGTCTAAAGCCAGTAACTTGAACTGATCAAATCTGTTCTACAGGAACAAGGTATTTTCACAGGTTATTTGCTAAGCGACACATTTCTATTATTGTATGGCATCATCAGTGATGTGTCAGCCTTAGGATTTGATTCTATCTAGCATATAAGTTTGACTCATTAATAAGAAGAACTTTGGACATTTTGGATTAATTAAAACACTTCAACACCTCCATTTAAATATATATTCTTTATTTCATTGACACACAAAAACATTACAGAAATTCTGTATGGTTATTCACAACATAATGTTCATTTTCCTTCAAATGAAAGAATTTGATATGACACTTTTTCCTCCTGAAAACACAGGAACAGATGTTTACATAAACGGACACACATCGTCCTCTCAAAGTCGATCTTGATTCCTCATAGAGTAACTTAAATAACAGTAGTTTCATGGGGTCATTTCAGTTCAAACAGAAACATGTTATCCATGTTGTATTTGCATGTAGCTGCACAGTGAACTCACTTTTGCTGGATTTATCTGAAAAGCTGATCTACAAGCACATCTCGAATACACTTCGCCCTGCTAACGAAAATTCCCACTTTTTTTTCTGTGCGATTTACATAGTTTACAGAACCATGATTTGAATTTTAGTGCTTATTTCCGGCAAATACAAACACAAACCTTGGTACTATTTTTCAGAGTAGGTGGAGGAGTGTTAAAAAGGCACAAAAAAACATTGTGCAACACACACAAGACAAGGCAGGCAGTCGGTTGTTGAGCCACGTTTCCACAACCCTGTTTAGATTTGCAATTCCACTGGCCTGACAAGCACACAGCTGCACAGACACCACCACCATACGACTGATAAACATTCCCGAAAACCGTTTGCAGCCAATCAGATGAAAAACCCTCCACAGTCCAGTCCACACACCAATCGAGGAGTAACCATTTTAAAACGCACCATGATAGGTGCACAGAGGAGGGGAATGCCAAGGTTACTGCCCTCACCAGTCTCTAAAGTGGAAGAGGAAGACTGACTGACTGTCTGTTTTGCCCATGGAACCTGCAGCTTCAACTGCAGTAGGCCACAGATGAAAGGGAAAGGAGATGGCGGAGAGTGGGTGGGTAGGGGAAGGGGCTCTCATAGTTTACAAGAAGCCTGGGCCACTTTTGAGCTGGTCCGTCTGTTCAGGAACTGGCAGATGAAAGCACCAGCGTCCATCAGCTTGGAGAGGTCAACTCCCTGTCACATGCAGAAAAGAGGAAACGGAATATGGAAAAATTACTTTTCAGATTTTTTTTTTTCAAGTAGATTTACTTTATTGATCCCCAGGGGGCAATTAAGAAGTCAGCATTAGTCAGAGTATAGCCTACACTTTCATTCATCATTTAACTGATTCAATGCCAGTGATGGCAGAGGAACCATTATTTGTTAATGGTCTATTTGTTTTATATCAGGAAAACATGGAAACACAACAGACAATTGAAGGAACTAGATTGTCATGAAGAGTGTAAGATGTATTAAGTTATTATAGCTTGCTTGAGGACTGACATTTCACAAGAGAGTAATCAAGACACTCACAGTTTGAATCCCCAGTCCATGCAGCATGTACACCACGTCCTCAGTGGCCACGTTGCCAGATGCTCCCTGGGCGTAAGGACAGCCACCTAGTCCCGCTATGGAGGAGTCCACCACACTGATTCCCATCTAGGAAAGGGAATAAACGGACAATAAATTCAGATTTCCAATGCAATTTAACTTGACTTAACTGACCGCTTAGAGTTCACCAATTGCAAAATACATCAAATGATAATAATAATTGGAAAAATACTGCAAAATCACCTTTATAAGACTGTAGTAGGTAGAAAACATGATTTGGAATATGAAGAGTATAAAGTAGAAGTATTGATACAAATGTAATTACAACACTAGTAGTATGATGTTACATTGCTGCAACTATGTACTATCATATTAATGGCATTGTAATAACATACGTAACAGTACTTCTACTTAACTCTGGGCACATGTGATAATACCAGTATTTACCAGTTACCTCCCAAATCCAGTTTGCCCAGTCCTTACACATATAGCGGTCTCCTCACCTGCAGCGCTACCAGGATGTTGGCCAGGGCCTGGCCGTACGTGTCGTGGCAGTGCACGGCTAGGGCATCCACTGGCACCTCTTTCCTCACCGCCTCCAGCATCTCGCTCATGCCCCCCGGGGTACCCACGCCAATGGTGTCACCGAGGGAGATCTCATAGCAACCCATGGCATACAAACGCTTTGCCACCTGAGAAAGAGAGAAAAAGAGAGAGAGAGAGAGAGAGAGAGAGAGAGAGAGAGAGAGAGAGGGAGAGAGAGAGAGAGAGAGAGAGAGACAGACAGACTGACAGACAGACAGACAGACAGAGCATGACAGTCATTGTGAGACAGTTTGATGACACGCGTTCTTTTGTGCTTGTTTGAGAAATGCCATCATTGCAAAATTAAGGGTGTGTGGTGTGTGTACACGAGTGTGAAAGAGTGATCTGTGATACATGCCTGGGCAACTTTATCAGGTGACACTTTTCCTTCATAAGGGCACCCCAAGACGCACGACACATACCTGTTAAACAAAAAAGCAAAGAAGTGAAGTATGTGGATGGAACATAAAAGGCACAGCAGAGTAAAAAGAAGAAAACTGCACACCATTGAGAGACATTATCTGAGATGTGTTGGTTAATAAATTAAGTTGAAAAAATGCACGGCAGAATAGGTATAGTACACCATTCATTCAGGCTCTAAAGTAGTGTTTCTCAACGGGGGCGGTGCAGCCCCCCAGGGGGCGTTGGGGAGCCCTAGGTGGGCGTTGAGAAGGATACAGTTGAGAGGGGGCGTTGCTTAGTTGCTATTGAGGTGCATTAGTCTATTTTATTTTTTAATACCAAGGAGGGCGTTGGCAGGCTTATAATGAATAAGTCAAGGGGGGGCGTTTGGGGACTTAGGATGAGGTCCAGGGGGCGTTTGTTCAAAAAAGGTTGAGAACCACTGCTCTAAAGGGTACTTGCAAACCCAATGTTTGCCATCACTAAGTAAGCCATTAGTTTCCCCACCATTACATAAGCCATAAGGCATGTTCAGAACACCTAAAGAGATACTAGCTCATCAGAAGAGTAAGGGGTAACACAAACACCGAAATAAAAAATTGTGCAACTGTCAATTTCATATTATTCATTTTATCACTGAACTAGCTTTCTTCAAGTAGTTAAGTCCTCTTCACCAGGGCTTCACATTTACCGTTTGTCCACTGGCTACTGGTTTTCCCAAGTGACTTGCCAAGGTTCAGCCTTTCGACCATCCTTTCTACTATCAGTCTTTGTTTTTCTTTACAATGATGTGTTTTGTTTACAACATGTTTCAGCTCAGTCCAAAAGCAAGATCAATGCCATGAATGTAACCTTTTACAATCTAAAATAAAATAATCAAGACAAATACAAAAGTGAGTATGTCATTTCTTGAATTTACATACAAACCATTGATATACAACATAATTCAGGCTACCATGAGGAGTCAAAAACCGAAAAAACCACCTCAAATGGACTAGTGTAAATGAAAGTATTACCAGCCACGGCCAAGTTCCACCTGCATTGGCCCGGTGGGCAGGTGCCAATGTCTAGCCCTGCACTTAACAACTAAATCATGTATGCATGGATCTCTCCCACTGATAAGCTTCAATAGAGGTATTGAGGTGTGGCACTCAAATTATGCAGGCGAGTACGATTAAGGAGAATACACTGCAGTTAAGTTCCCCTTGGCTTCCCCTTATGATAGAAGGAGTGAAGAGTGGGACAGGAAGACAGTGGCAGATACACAACCAGAGACAGAGCTACAGGGGGAACGAGCAGGGCAATTGCCCCTGGGCCCTCTCATATTGGTGGAGGGGTCTTTATTATGACCTTGGCAAGTTGTATGGGTGGCCGTATCAGTGTTTTTCCAGAGGCACCTGTGTGCAGTTATTCCACCACTGCACACACAACCACACAGATGGAGTGACTTGTTTACCAGAGAGAGAGAGAGAGAGAGAGAGAGAGAGAGAGAGAGAGAGAGAGAGAGAGAGAGAGAGAGAGAGTCAGAGACAGAGAGAGAGAGAGAGAGAGAGAGAGAGAGAGAGAGAGAGATGGGGCAGGGTTGAGAAACCAACCCAGCCGGACTTGAATCTTGGTCCCCACAGGCATGTAAGCCCACACACGGATGGGTGATGGAGCATTCTACGTCACAGCAGCCCCTGGGCCAACTTTGTGTAAACTCCATTTTAGCCCTACAGAAGATTTCAAGTTTGTCTGCACTACCCATTCTGCATTCTCTCTCTCACTCACTCACAGCCAGGTTTGCATATGTGGTGGTCAATGCGAACATTTTTTCCATAGCACATAAATTCTCCACAGTACAAAAAAACACAGAGCCTGTCTGCGTGATGATATTTATGTCAGTGGACAATGTAGAAATCCTTTAGAGACCCTTCCCTCGAAGATACAGAACATGGAGTCTTTTGTTGGTCCAGGAAGACAGATGCTGAGGTACTCAAGGATGCAATTTTTTTACTTTTTTATTTGGCTACAATGCCTACGCGTTTCGGCCCTCATGGCCTTCTTCAGGCCATAAGGGCCGAAACGCGTAGGCATTGTAGCCAAATAAAAAAGTAAAAAAATTGCAAACTTGAGTGCCTCAGCATCTGTCTTCCTGGAACAAGTTTGAGAGCCCCTACACTGATGAGCACCAAGGAAAAAAGGTGAAGACCCAAAAGCACTCCAATTACCTGCTTGTGTTTGATAGAGGCTTTTGTTGTTTGCTTCAGTGTGACTGCTTGACACCTTCATTACTCCACATTCCCGCACCAACCACAAAGCATCAAGGAAGCTTATTCAAATTCAATTTCAGAACAATAAAAGCAGTCAATCAGGAAACGTTTTTCTCTGAAAAGAATTCCCCTTGAAATGATGATGGTGAATACCTTTCAGAGAGAAAAAAAATCCTGATCAACTACTCTTGCAATAACAACATCAGACGTAGCACCAAATATTGGGCCCTATGTACAACCAGGGGTGTTTAAAAGGGCAATGTTTGGACACATTGCAAAAGGTGTAAAAGACCGTGGCCTAACGATAGGGCACTCGTCTACTCCACAGCCGACCAGGGTTCGATTCTTGTCCTGGGTCCTTTGCCGGCCCTTCCCAGTCTCTCTCCTCATTTGCTTCCTGTCACCATCTTCACTGTACTATCATGAATAAAGTCAAGACGACCAAAAAAAAAGAAAATCTCCCTGTGATGCCCCGTCCTGTGCAGGGCCCTGGTGTCTCGGATCAACTCTCCACCTGATCTCAATGCGTCCGTGCATCACTTGGAACAACATCAAAGACACGAGAGAAGGCCTGTGTTCATTTCACGCCTTACCCTCTGACAGGTACGCCGTGCTCCTTGGCGGCCTTCATCACCTCTTCAAAGCGCTGGAGACTCTCCTCCACCGAACAGTTTATGTTCTTCTTGCTGAAGAGCTCAGAGGCCGCCCCAAATATGGCCACCTCTTGCGCCCCTGCCTTCACCTTCATTCAAGAGATAAAACAGTAGCACTGAATATTGGGGTGTGTGTGTGTGTGTGTGTGTGTGTGTGTGTGTGTGTGTGTGTGTGTGTGTGTGTGTGTGTGTGTGTGTGTGTGTGTGAGTGTGTGTGTGTGTGTGTGTGTGTGTGCGAGGGGCTGGGGGGTATTTTAATATATTATGTGGACTGCACATTGTTTATTTCACTTGTATTGTAAATAAAGGTCTTGCTTGTTGTTATGGAAAATTAAAGGATCAGCACTATTAATATAGCTACAACGTTCTGGACTGGGAAGTGGGCAGACCTTTAAAAACATGTTCCCCCCAGTACCAATGTTGACAGTTACTGTGCTTCATCTTTGTAGTGCAGTGCATGAGTGCAGGGATTGAACTCCTGTACTGAGCAGTACTTACAGCTGCTTGGAAACCCTTGAGGTTGGGGGTGAGTACCGGGTAGTTCACACCGGGCTTTTTGTGGATCCCCTGCATCACCTCCACCTGATCTGCCATCTGCACAAGTTAAAATGATTCAAGATGAGTCACAACAACACAAGTAAATATAAAGTGAGAAGAAAAAGAAAAAAGTTGTGCACCATAATGGTTATGGAATGATTTGATGATACTGCCTCACATACAAACAAAGTAATACAGATGTTCATTTTTTTAACATGCAAAAGCTCTTTACATTCTCTTTCGGGTGAGAACATGGTTTATGACCACACAAGCTAGGGGATGCCCAATTAAACTACCCCTGAGAGGGAAAAAAACAGTTTCCATTCAACTTTTTAAACATTGACCATTTTAAGAAAGTGACATGATCAGGTCGGCTCTAAACTCACCTTTTACAAATGCAAGGCCACATTTAGGTCTTCATCTTCCATCTCTTTCTACATGTGATGGCCTACTCTGTACTGCCTGCCTCTTACAGTATAGCAAATGTATTACATGTTTATTGTGTCCAAATCCCTTTTTCTCTCTTCACTGCACCAGCCTTATCTGGAAATGTTGTGTTTGTTGATGACACTGACTGCATTACCAGACATTGTGGGTCAGAGACAAGATCCTAGTGTTAGTAAATGATGTAGGCAGACTGAATCATAATTGAAATTTGTCTGACTTGTCCGTTTCTATGGATTTGTCTGTTTCACACAAATGAAAGGAAATCACAGTTAATGATAAACAGATGAACAATCATCTAAATGTTTGTTTCTAAAGTAACAAACGTAGCAGCGGGCTTAAGAATGTGGGAGGAAACGACTAAGGAACTAGTCATATTAACACATCAGGCACAGATCAAATGACCACTGGGCATCTGAGCGTCACTCTACTCTCACCTGTGGTACCCATTTGGGGGACACAAAGCTGGTGGCCTCGATAACTGGCAGCCCCGCATCTGCCAGCATGTCAATCAGCTGGATCTTCACGTCTGCAGGGACAACCGTCTGGAAGCAGAAGAGCATCGACACATCAACACCAATGCATTGCTAAGCTGGATCTTGAAAGTTGCAGGTTCAAATCCCAGAGTAGTAAGAGGAAGTAAATAACAAGACATCTCTTACTTTCACAATCATGGCTGACATTAGCAAGGTATCAGAACTACATTTCTACAAGGATATGTCCCTTTTGGATCAAAAAGAATGTAGGTTTGAATACCGGAGTAGTAAGAGGAATGTAGTTTGGGGGGAGTAAATGACAAGTGCTCTCTTGCTTACTCGTTCCTCGTAGCTGGCATACCATTCAGCAAGGAACCTGGCCTACCTTTCTACAGGGAGATGTCCCAAAGCTTTTGATCAAAAAGGTTGAAGGTTCGAATGGCGGAGTAGTAGCCTGCTATGAGGAAGGAATATAATTTGGGGGCAGTAAATAAAAAGGGCTCTTTTGCTTCCTCATTCATGGCTGACATACAGTTCAGCAAGGTATCTGGCCTTTATTTCTACAGGGTGATGTCTCTTTACCAAAAATAATTAAGCTACTACTACAATTCACTCTCTAGATAAGTACAGAGTAAGTTGATGCACAACTCACTGGTACTCCCACAATCTCATTGAAATTCCCACTGCATAATAATTTGCCCACAAATAGCGCTCGTTCCATTCTGTGTGTGCGTGTGCGTGTGTGCATGTGTTCTTTGTCTGGGCCACAATGGAAACGCACATCCCCGCACCTTTTCATTCTGTAGTCCATCTCTGGGCCCCACTTCCACTATCTTCACCGTGGCAGGGAGTGGTTTTGCTGCAGCAACACCAAACTACAAAGTGAGATTTTAGCTAGTTTAGTGACCAGGCAGTACATAATGTAGCTGTGCTGTAAAGATGAACCAAAGAGACAAACGACATCTGAATCTGATAGATAAACTATGTTAGAGGCTATTCAAACAATGAGGCGTTGCCTACACTAATACAGAGATATTACATAACCTTCAGAGGTTACAAAAGGATTAGATATTTTAATATTATAGCACTGCGATAATAGCAGTGGTGTGTTAGGCATCTAATATAATGTAGCAACTATGTTTGCAGTAGCACTCTGTGAGCGAACAGCCTTTACCAATTAACAAAATGATGCAACGAAGCTAGCGATAGCATGCAAGTTAGCTATCTATACAAGGAAGTAATAGCAGTAGTTAGTACCTCTATGTTTAAACAACTGGACATCAATCGCGCTATGGACCCAGTTACATATTAAAATCACACACACTCACGGCTCTGGCAACAGACGCGCTACAACTCAGGGCAATGGAGCGGTGCCCCATTCTGGAGCTAAGAGAACTGTTGACAAATCTCATGATAGTCGCCATGTCCACCAGCTGACGAACAGGCAATGCCGTCGGTGAGTGATATCTCAGATGTCCATCGCCCCCTAGCGGAATGGAGAAAGTCGACAGGGAGAGACTGAAGTTCTGTCTTTTTGCCCTACAGATTGGGAAAGAAAAGGCCCCATCTAATACATTTTATTAGGCATACAAAATCATTTTATCAGCCCACGCGTGACAACAGAGTATATGATATAAAAATAGTTTATTGCACAAAAGTATATAATTTGACAAGTAATAAATTAACAAAATCATCTGAAGAACACAGTAATTTCTCTGTGCATATCAAGTGGAAATCACACCCAAGACCCAAGTATGAAACTGCTATTTATAGTGGTCAGTTTAGCTCACTCTAATGAAAGGTAGCCTACCCGTCATTGTTTTTTTTGGCCACTTTTTCCACACTGTTTGGATGAGCTTCTCTTTCCTCACAGACAGAATATATCAAGGAAATGAATCAAGAAATATCAGGAAATGTATGGCATACACAAAGAAAGATACGCATGCAACAATTGTAGGCAATACATTGATAGTCTGTGATATGTGCACTTTTTAATATACACAAAATTGTGAAATGTGAAGGAACAACAAAGTCAAAAGTGGTCAAATATTCAACGCATAGTAAGTTATGGCTATATCATCTTTTTTCATGAAATGATTTGTGCCCTTCTGATAATGTCTTTGCAGCTATGGCTGTCATGGCATGCATTTCAACTACATCCACATCTTCTCCAGCAACGCACAGCACATTCAAAAGCCATAGGCCCCACACCACCCGTGTCTGTTCAGTAAACATCAGTCCTCATCCTCAGCATCTCCCCATCAGGTTCAGTCAGTCCTGCTTCCCATTCAGCTCCTCGTCACTGTCATCCACCTCTTGAATGATAAGATCAGCCCCCGAGTCCTCTGCCAGATCATCATCATCTGTGATGACCCATCCAGGGTCCTGGTTCTCCCCCTCTCCTCCCTCCCCATCGTCCACCCCCAGCAGCAGCCCCTGGGTCTCCTCCCCCTGGTTCTGGCCCTGGCCCATCTCGTCCTCCTCCTCCTCCAGGGTGAGGTTGCTGTAGCCCGTCTCCTGGATGCAGACGCCGCAGAGGCGGTACCGCCGCGTGCCCTCGCACACCACACGCCCACTCAGCTCCGTCACGTGCCGCTTGCACTTGCGGCAGACCAGCTTCCGCGCCTGGTGAATCTGCAAGTTGAGACAGGACCAGGCAGGATAGGACAGGGGAGGACAAAGAAGAAGGGAGTGAGTTGTGCAACCATGCTCACACACGTTACCTCTCAAAGTCTTCCTCTACCTCTTAATGTTTTAAATGTTTTTTTTGACTCTAATTCATTTCCTTCTTTCTTCCCTGTTTTCCTTTCATTTACATTTGTTAACTTTGTGAAGCACATTGAGTTGCACCTGTGTATGAAATGCGCTATATAAATAAACTTGCCTTGCCTTGCCTTGCCTTACCTCTCAAAGACCAAAGAGTTTAGCTGTAATCTCTTGTGTAGGCATTTAAATGTTTCTTTTACCCATCATGTGTTTTCCTTGAACAACTCTTTTGTAAGCTAAACAACAAATGAAAACTCTATAAAAGGTATCAAAGGCCCTCTTCTAACTTGGAGTGGTTTAAAGAGACATTTCATATTTTTTCCAAAAGTGTACCTCTCTATATTGTGATGGCTTACAAAAAAAGCTTCCTGTTGAAAGCCCACATGAAACAAACAGCCAATGGCAAGTACCTCTCAGACATTTGGATTTATTTTAACAAATAAAGCATCTTTAAGAAGTTTGACTTCATCAGGAAGTTAAACTAGGTTTGACTAACTACAGGTAAGCCTGCCTTTAAAAGGGTTGCCAAGCCAATGATTTAAAAATGTAGCCAAGCCAATGCATTAAAAGGCTTTTGAAAGCATGGTAAATGAGAGTGTCTTGAAACTTTTCTTTTTCTTTCATCAAAGTTTTTTGCATGACATAATAATGGACATTGAGATGTAGGTTGATAGGTTGGCAGGACACCTGGCCCTGACCTGACCTACCGTCTCAAAATGGCTGCGTAGGTGCTCCAGTCGAGTGAAGCGCTTGCTGCACGCCTGGCAAGGGTAGGGGCGTTCGCCCGTGTGACAGCGGAGGTGCCTCTTCAGATCGGCTTTCCTTTTCACCGTGTGCGTGCAGAAAGGGCACCTGAAACGCATGGTGGGGTTGGAGTCTGCCCAAGGGGAGGGAAAATGAGGTCAGTCACAGTTGACTCAAACAGTTTTTTAATGTCAGTAGAAGTGGCATGTGGTTTCCAAAGTTTCTGCATTTGCTGACAATAATATACCCTTTTACCTTGTCGGCAGGGCCACCGCTAGACAGAAGCAGAATACGGAGAGTGCTTAGGGCACCCACCACTTTGTCCCCAAAATTGGAGCCTCTTAAATTGAGATTGACTAAAAAACGCAATGAAAAAATATTTAATTACATTACAAAACATATATTTATTAGATAGCGTTACTATTATTTGTATTATTATTATTATTAGTAGTAGTAGTATTTAATTATTGAGGTGGGCCTCCTGACCAGTTATGCGTAGGGCCTCCGAAACCTTAGCTGCGACCTGTCAGTCAGATTTCTCTGTTTCAGGGATGCATAAAAAAGTCTGTTGAATAACCACAAATAGTAGCCTGGCATGCCAGACTACACAAGTACCACACTTTGGCCTATAACTATGTTTTCCCCTCTAAAAATAACTTACATAATCCTCCTAACCTTTATTGAAGACTCCTACCACACCAACAATGGTTGGCAGAGTGGCATAAAGTTCATCTGCTTTCTGTGCGCTGTGCGCGGCTGCCGCCTGCAGGTCAAGTTCGGCATCGCCGTCACTGGCAGCAGCTGATGAGCGTCCTGCGCTAGCCTTCCTCTTGGGTGCTGTCCTCCTTCTGGTGCTGCGCTCTGGCACAATGGTGGTGGTAAACTGATGCTGTATGTCCGAGTCTGGCTCCAGCTCTGTCTCCGCCATGCTGGGCTGCGGGGTGGGGCTGGCTGACAGGAGGGTTACCTCTGGACTAATGTCCACTTGGAAATCTTTGGGTTGCATGTCATCCTCTTCCCAAATTGTGGGCTGTGAATTGAGGGAGCAAGGCCCAGCCTGCTCAATGTCTCCCACCCGCTCGTGGTGGCCCATGCCGTTATCTGACAGGCAGAGGTAACGGTCGTCATCCTCTTTGGCGCTGATGTCAAGCGACGACTTGATGAAGTCTTTACAGAAGGCGATGACGTCGTTCATCTGCAAGTAGCTGGCAGCTGACATCACCTCGATAACATTACTGCTGGAGAGCTCCAGGTGGCCAGAGTAGACAAAGTCCAGGATGACGGTGAAGGTGTCCGGGTTGAAGACATCGAAGGAGGCGCTGGCCGTCTCCGCGCAGTCCTTGGCTCCCTGGGAGAGCAGCATACGGAAATAGCCACTGCTGCCAAAGAGCACGTTGCGATGAGCCCTGAAAAGGTGGCCTTCCACCAGTATGTTGCAGTCGCAGAAGAGCTCCTGTCGACGCTGCTGGTCCAGCTGCTTCAGCAGGCAGCTCTGGTGACTGGTGGTTATGTCCATTCTGCACCATCTTTGAGGATGCCTACAATAGGATTCAGAAACACTTTTAATATCAGAGCTAAAACAAAAATTAAAAAAGGGGAGAGGACGGGTTATAATTGAATAATATAGCCTACCCGTGGGCTATAATGGGCAATTAGTGGACTTATGTAATGAAGGGGACCTACTGTAAATGTGCGCGCGCAACATAGCCTGATGATTTAACTGAAACCCCATCACTAATTACAAGGAGAAACCACACACTCACTAGACGCTATGCTGTCTTTATTTTTGCATAAAAGATGATTTCCTCGTCATACCCTTTTACGCAGTCGCATGCATTCCATTCCCGTGACGCATCTGGCCAAATACCCCATATGAGCTCTTTGCTTGTTTAATCATGTGGATGTTCTGGGCCACCTTTTTAAAATTGGAAACAAATTGTCTCTTCTCACCCCTCGTCTTTTGTCTCGGATCAAGAGCAGAGGCAAGATATTCCGCTGAGACACACGCCCAGCGTTAGGAATGGTCCAAGTGCTTGTCAATCCTACATATCTCCTGCAGGGTACACCCGACTCCGAGCGTCGGGTAACGAGCAGCTCCGATGCGTGTTTTGCGGTGCATTATTTGGGCAGATAGTTGACAGCTGTGCTTGAGCGTGATGCTCTACTTGAGCGTGACCCTTTCCAATTTCTACTCTGCGAATTATTAACAGGAAAAGGTAATGCTCAATGGCGACAGTTGGACTTTTCCTCTCAAAGCTATAGGCTCGCCTTATCGCTTTCGCTTCTCTTCCACCAAACACTTTCTCCGAAATAAGCAAAGCGCTTCTAGGTTAGTTCAGCCCATGTATGTAGGCTATGGTCCATTTCGGAAATTAAATTAAGCTACATGGTCCCCGTCTACTGCGGTGCCCGATCATGACGCCCGTTTAGATTGGCCTAGGCACAAACCAAACAACAGTTACAGTAGCCTAAACATCTGGACAAACTGTAATGTGCTGAAAAAGCAGTGGAACATCAGTTAGGGTATCGCCGAATATTGAAAGCCTTAAGCCAGCGCCTACAGTGCTTGAGTGAGATGTAGCCCCGTTGGTTCAGCCTACTACAGAGACGCCCACCTACAACTGCCTTTCCTTCACCCCGATTAAAAAAAACACGGACAAAGGCATGCGTAAAAGGTAGCACATGTATCCGAATTGAGAAATATCCATAATGCGGAATGGCACTCGTGGTCTCCCCGACGCCCGTTTTGGAGAATACAGTGGACACCCTCTTTTGTGTTCCCTTCTAACGTGCACAAACCAGCGGTGAAGGGATTCTTTCACTGCGGAGTGAAAACAGTCATCTCGCAGCCGCGCAGTATCTGCAGAACCCGTTGACGCCCTAACGACAACCCGCCGCCCAGCGTCTCAAACCCCCGTTGAAATTTCCTTACGTTTAAAAAATGTGTTACTTACAGGCGACCTGGCTCGACCGATGGTTGCAATGGTCTGTTCGTCCCAATTTCACAAACCATCTCCATTTCTGGACACTTTCGACCATATACTCGTGGCTTTCCAGATCTGGGTAAACAGCCACTTCCTGCTCAGCCCTAAAGACCGAAACCCGTTTGTGAGAGGGAAAAAAGGTTGTGCTGACGTGGGTGTTCAGAGTGCCCAAGGGCCAAGAAGCCACTTAAAGCACAAGTGCCCATTTTGAAACCATCCCATACCTTATTCACCCGTTCCAAAACGGCAAAATTGTACACCCAGGTGTACCTAATTAACATACACCACGTCTCAGAGACTGGTGTACTGTCAAAATATCGTAGGCTGCTGTCATGTGACTTGTGACAGTCGACCCCAATGTTTATAGTGTAGGAGGCTATAACTCCAGCAACAAAAAGAAATCAACACACATAGTAGTATATGCTTTTGCTGTTTGACAACTGGACACCAACTACAGAAGTCTGCGAAACGAATGATATTGTGCCCTAATTGGAGGACATACCCTAAACAAGGCAAGGGTGACCACAATTAAGTTTTAATCCCCCCCCCCACACACAGGCTCAAACAAAGGCTTCATTGCACACCACAATTTGATAAAATCATTAAGTTAATATCTTTAATCTGACAAGGACAGGTATTGGTCTAAATTAAGACAGGACAGTATAAAACAAGTGTATGAAAAACAAAGAACAAAGAAGAAAGTAGGTTCTTTACAAATATTGCTACAGAAATGTTTAATTTCTGTACATAAAGCAGACGAGAAAGAAAAATAAAAACAAAATACATGAAAGGTAATAAAATAATTGTAGTTATTTTTTCTTGAGGTGTCCATTTCATTAGAAGCAGGTCATTGATATGCTGTAAACATGAGGAGGTCATTGGTCTACTTTGGCCCTGTGATTCTTCATTCGTCTCCATGATTGTGCAGTCTGCTTCATTCGGCTGTGCCGTTGCTGAAGCCGGAGGGATTGTTGGATTGCCAGCGCCAAAGATCCTCACCTTTAAAAAGCACATACCACAAAACAGCTCACAACAACTGCATTACATAGTTCTTTTACACTTCAGTATCCCAAATAGGCAATCAAACCCAGGAAAAGGTGTTACTATGAACATAGACCTTTCGCGTTACTAATATCCTGGTATATGCCCATCTCTTGGCTCATAGAATTCTCCCCAAAAATGTTCAGTTCGGGGTACTGTTTTCTTATTATGACAGTGGCCCAATGAACAGCACTTTTTCGCGTACCAATGACTTGCTCATTTCGCAGCAGCATTGAGTAATAAATAATATTGAGTGGTGTGACCGATCTTTTTTCCCCCCAATGGTCCAATGGACACCGTTAGAACACTATTTGGGTGACATGTAGGGCTTTCTCACTTACGTATAAATGGCTTAAAACAAAGGTCACAACACCACTTCCTATTTGCAAAGGAAACCACTTTCTTAGGCCTGCCATCATGTGACTACGATGCCTGTTCAAGCAACATTTTGGCCACATGCCTCGAAGTGGAATGTGCTCTCCCAGCACAAAGTCACACTGGTGGCCAAGGAAGTGGGCTGTAAAGGCAGTCTGTGTAGGCACGAGGCACGAGGCAGGGATCTGTTTAAACCTGGTTAGATGAGTCAAGTTCAAGTTCTAGGCAATACGATTTCTTTTTGGAACTTGAAGGTGATTCACTTTTCATTCGAAAGGCCTCATCAGGACCCTGTTTCTCGAAAGCATCGTTGCTAACCAGTCAGCAACTAAGTAGGTTGCCAATGGGAAATTGCATTGCAACTAAGTAAGTTGCTAACTTAGTTAGCAACAACGCTTTCGAGAATTGCACTCCTGGTCTGCTCTGACGTTATGGCACAAATACACCAGATGCAACATGATTTCAGTGGCGGAAGTAATTGACTTTGTATTGAGTAGCTGGCAGCAGAGGAGACAAAAGCGATTTAGGTGACTACGGGCGATTTGAGCGACTTGAGTGACAATTTGTAGATGGACTTCAGCGAATATTATGCAAATGAGCTATGATATTGGAATGTCGGAATGCTTGCATTCTGCTTTTACAGGACATACTGTGTCGCTTCTATCATTCATATCTTGCTGCACAGTTCAGCGCTTCTCTGTCACTTTATCTTGTTGCCGTTGGTGTGTTCACCGCATTAGGGCTAAATCTCTGGATCCTGGTTTCTTAACAACAGACCAGAAGACGTCATGATGCTGTGCATTGGTTGCCTGATTTAAAATGCAGTGCTGGGTACTTACACATCCTCTCCAGTCCAAACTGAGCCTTCCAGCCCAGCTCCCTCTCTGCCAGCTGGGGGTCCGCATAGCAGGATGCCACATCTCCATTCCTACGAGGGGCGATCTTGTACGAGATCTATAAAGATATTAGAGATCGGTGTTATGGTGAAATAAAAGTAAACATATCCATGCACTTTATCTTTTTTTCCCTTTACAGGTGCGCTGTGTAATACTTTTAGTCATTTCTTTCCTGAATTAATGCAGCCCATTCACAAATGATACCTTTTTCACAAATATTTACCACTTCCGCAAAAGTATTTATGATGACTGGGAAAATTGCACTTCTCACACATGAAAAGGTGGATCTTCTCCATGTCCTCCATTTAGAATTTCCAGAAACAGACATTTTTCGCTGAAAAACGAACTGTAGTTTGGCCATACTTGTACATATTAGTTTATTGCTTAGTAAATATTCATGAAAAGATCAAATTTGGCAATATGCAGCACAGTTTCAATGAGCAGCATAGTTAAAATACCTATTCTGGCTGGCCACAATCCTGCACAGTGCACGTAAGAAAAAAGCCATCTCGATATTGAGGCTGTTTTTAGTCTGAAATTTTGGACATTCAAGAAGTACCCGGGGGTGAGTTTACCTATCTACATATTGTTCTTGCTTGCATATCCAACTCTGACTGGGGATTCGATTTCTGGTCAGGTCACTTTCAGTACAGGTCACTTTCATCTTCCAGTCAGAGTGGACATGTGATTATGGAAAACAAAAGGTCATTAACTTGTCATTTGTCATCACTTGCCTGTCTCCCTGAGGCCTTCTCCATGGCTTTCACCATCTGCAGCACAGAGTAGCCAGTACCTGTGCCCAGGTTATACACCTGGAGGGAGGGAGCGGAGAGGTCTTATTAGTCAAGAAAACCAGGTGGAACTGCACAAACTACACCACAGGCAAAAAAGAAACCAGACTGGGACAACAGAATAAGTGAGAAAGGCACATGTACCTTACATCCACAGTTTTCCTCCACTTTCCTGAGTGCTGCTATGTGTCCCTTTGCCAAGTCTACGACATGGATGTAGTCCCTCACACCTTCACAGAACAAATACACATATAACATCTGGGAAGTTACTTCCGTAGGTTCACAGTATTTCACTGGTTCACTGCATTAAATTGAACTTCTAGGTGCATATTACACATTAAGTGACTGTTTTAAGAAAATCCTGGTTACCTGTTCCATCAATGGTATCATAGTCATTTCCAAACACGTTCAGGTGTTTCCTTCTACCTACAGCCACCTACATGAACAGTTGAAAAAATCCATAATAATAAATGGAACATGAAATTCCTAAAAGTTAATGACTCATCTGCATCACTCAGGTTTTGGGTGAATATGATAAGGGCTTATCACCTGGGCAACGTATGGTAACAGGTTGTTGGGGATGCCCTGTGGGTCTTCACCGATTTGTCCAGAGATATGAGCACCAATTGGGTTGAAGTATCTCAGCAACACAGCATTCCAGTCCTATTGGAACATGCAAGATGCTCATTGACATTCTTTAGAGACGAATAACACACTGAAGACGTAACATTGCTGAAGACACCACAATCAGTCTGCATATTACACTGGTCATAACAATGAAGATCAGACTCCTTTTTGATATTAACATGCAATACACTTGTGTGAAGTCTAACAATGAGGATTTTCAAGGTTAGCATTATCATGGGCAAAAATGCCTTGCTGTGGAAAAACTATGTCTGTCTTTCCCCTTTTTAAAAAAAAGCATAATGTCATACACCATCACATATTGTGTTAGCACAATGATGGTAATAACAGTATACGATTTAGGTGCATTGGGCAAATAAACTTGAGTTTGTAATCCCGTGGACAACAAGAGACCCACCTTCTCTGCCAGACAGTGGTCCTTGATCATTTCCTCGATGAAGTACTTGGTCTTGCCATAGGGGTTGGTGCAGCCTCCGACAGGGTGGGCCTCATCAATGGGGAGCCTCTGGGGGTCCCCGTACACCGTTGCAGAGCTGCTGAAGACCACATTGTGCACTCCATGAGCCTGCATAACCTACGAGACATGCGAATGCACACAAACAAACACACACGCAAAAAAAAAAGCCACGCCATACACACACAAACAGACACAACACAGCAGCCAGTGAGTCCATCCATAGCAGACCAAAGCTGGATTCTGTTATGAGTTTTGGAGATGATCGTTGGTGTTAATAGACAAAACAAATCCACACAGGACTTGTGTGAAGTTCTTGATAGCAGGACAAAGCATGCCAACATGTTTGTGACAGACACTACAAGCTGCATTAAACTAACAAAACAACACAGATCGACAAATGAAGACAGGCACATCCAGAGATCGTCAGGTACATCGTCACGGTAACTCACCTCCAATAGGTTGATGCTTCCGGTCAGGTTGACCCGGTAGTACCGCAAGGGCTGGTCAACAGACTCACCCACTGCTTTCAGCCCGGCAAAGTGCATTACTGCACTGAATTTGTGCTGGATGGGGACGAGAGGACAACATGAATGAAAACGTACTCTATTCCTCTTTAAATGTAGTTTAAACTGTATTTTATTACTTTACTATATATTTATATAGTTAAAAGCTTTTTTGTTTTTATTGATTATAGGACAGTCGAGAGTATGCAAGGAAGACCGTGGAATAGAGAGATGGGGCAGGGCTGGCAAAGGACCCAGGCTGGACTTGGCAAAAGAAACTGATAGTAAAAACTATCAATGTCTGGGATCTTTTTTTGTATAAACAGAAGCTTTGCGGTGCTCTAGGAATATCCATTACCGTGTAGCATTGCTGTGTCTCATGATACATTTAAGTTAATACTTAACTAGCTTAAAACTAGAGTTTAACAGCAACTAATGATGAACACTTTGCAAGGCTCATTGTCTACTTACAGCAGTAAGTAGGAGTAAGGAGTACAGGAGTAAGTATGGACTTTCAGCGCAGTACTAAAATAGTCAAACCTTTTTAAATATCCTTTCCAGTCCGGGCTTGTCAAGTAAATCCATCTCATGGAACTCAATATTTGTGTCCATAAACTCCTCAATTCTCCTCAGACTTTCTGGGACATCACCAACTCCTCATGACATAAAAGAAAATAAACATTCCTTCAGACAAACACAAACACACACCAGCCAAGGCAAGCATAGTTTATACACATTTAGCAACAGATGCTGTCAGGGGAGACTTGATAAAGCTTTTTATCAGAAGCCTACAGTACACATTTCAGCGTATAAGCAAACCACCTGACTTTTATTTACTTTTTTCAGTCTCTCTCTCTCTCTAGGCTGTTGACAGCTTTGGCTGGGCCCAGGACAAATTAATCTGAAAGGGCCCTCCCACCCATTGTATACAATGTAATGAGGACCCAAAACTGGGCCGCCCTTCTCCCTGGGCACGGGATAGCAGACCCTTTTGCCTGGCGGTTTCCCTGCACACACACACGCACGTGCTCGCGCATGCACGCACGCACGCACACGCGCTTGCACGCACGCGCACACACAAACACACGCACACACGCACACACACACACACACACACACACACACACACACACACACACACACACACACACACACACACAACTAACAAACAATCAACTCCAAAAGCACATTGTAAATCTTCTGAAATCTGTGTTGGTAACAGCCACAAACTACCCCCTAATCTCCCAATGTCAGTGATAACACTCACCTCGGACAGCATTGCTGAAGTTGTCAATCACGACCGGACAATAACCTGCTTCAATGAGCTCCACCACACAGTGGCTGCCAATGTAGCCGCCTCCACCAGTCACTAGTACCTTCTTAGACATCTCTGTTGCCGAGCCTTTGAACCTCCTGGCGACCTGCGAATAATAACAATGCAATAGGCTCCAATTACGCACGTAGAGTAGTAGGGCGAGGGTGAGGGCATGGCCTCATTCAAACAGCACTTCCTTGTAGGACCATGTGACACACACTTCTAGTGTGCATTCCAATATGTGACCTTGCGTCCTCCACTTGTGTTTGTGGCCTCGTATCAGGAAGTAATTTCAATATCTCTCAAAAGCTGAATTGTGAATTCATTTTCTACTATTTGGAAACTGGATGGTGAATGAAGAATAGTCCCTCAAAAGTTGTTGTAGCTAGCCTGACAGCTGGAAAACTTAATTGTTTTCTTCACAAAGGCGGGGCCAGTAGGCGCAGCGAGGCCACAAGCACAAGTGGAGAAGGACGGGAGTGTGCATATTGGAATGCAACCCTAAATTCACATTTTGAATGCCCTCTAGTCTGTGTGTCAACATTACTGTCACTCACTACTAGCTTCTGATGCATGACCTACGCCCAGACCCCACCTACAGGATCTGTGACGTGGCCATTTGTATCAATACAATGCAATACAATATCTTTTATTTGTCATTGTGACAAGCACAACGAAATTGTGCATTCCTTGTTGAAGCAAAAAATAAAAAATAAAAATAAAATAAAATAAATATAAATAAAAACATTACAATTGAATAAAAATAATGATATGTATATAAAAACTAGCATATAAAAAGCATAATTCAGTTCTGTGATGGCCGCTGCGTAGAAACTGTTTTTCAGTCTGTTTGTCCCGGTCTTCATGGACCTGAATCTCCTGCCAGATGGCAGCAATTCAAAAAGACTGTGACCTGGGTGTGTCTCAGAATGCACTTGGCCTTTTTTAGGCAGCGGGTGCTGTATAGTTATCCTACAAGTTATCCTACCTGTTGAACCTACACTGTAACATGCCGGACAACTGTCTTGACAGACTTGACATGCATGTAGTCTATATCTACTTTTATTTTGTAATTTAATTTACAGTTGCATAGGCCTACCACTGTATAGATACAGTGGTATGCAATTGTTGCAATTACATTACATAATGAAAAAGAAAAGGCTCAATGCATCAAGACAGAAATATAGTTTGGTTGTACAGTCAATCCGTTCACATACAATGATTGATTTAAATAAACTGATTGAGGGAATTCCAAATAGGAAGTTCACAGCCAAGAGATACGTTCTGCAGCAGCCTTTCAGTCTAACTTTGAAATGTACATTATACAGTTACAGTAGGCTGAGGTGATGGTCGAACATACTGTTTTTGTTGCGTTATTCTGCCATTATACTAAAATGTTACGCCCCTCACTTTTCTGACAGTAGCCTACTAATACATCCTAGTCTGTGGAGGACAGGACATATGAAAGCTGCTGTAAGATCAGATGACAGGCAAAACAGATAGAAGACACCTACTGTATGTTCAAAGAATCTCAAATTCCGTCCACGAAGGAAAAACGATGTGGAGCACCTTAGCGTCGCATAAAGTGTCGTCGTGATTCAGGTGTCAGGTGAGCGAAATACTGGAGAAGTAAGTTGTTCCATCCTCGGTTTTAATACATTCTCTCTCTTCCTGTGTAACGTGGAGGAATGTGAAGAATGAACAACAACGCGTCGATTCCGGTAACGCCTGAGCCGTCGTTGTCAAAATAAAAGCTCAATATCCAAGCTGATGGTGGTGATTATGATAATGTTAATGTTTTTTTCATTATTTAAAGGTGCACTGTGTAAGAGTGTGGCCAGAATAGATATTGCAACTGTGCTTCTCATTGCAATTGTGCTGCTTATTGCCAAATTCGATCTTTCCATTAATATTTACTAAGTAATAAACTACTATTTACAAGTATGACGAAAATACATTGGGTTTTGCAGCTAAAAATGTCTATATCTGGAAATTCAAAATGGTGGACAATGGAGAAGACCCCCCTTTTCATGTATGAAAAATACAGTTTTGCCAGTAATTTTGATTATTTAGAATTTGATGGTGGTGGAAAAGTATTTGTTAGAAAGGTAACGTTTGTGAATGGGCAGCATGGATTCTGTAAATGAACAACTAAATATTACACGGTGCACCTTTAATGGAAAACGGTAGAAGTAGTAGTAGTAGTAAATGAATAGTAGTAGCAAATAAGTAAATGTGTACATTTTAGTTATATTGTATATTTTATAATACACACAATACAATAAACCCCACTCAGATCTGTTTTAAGCCAGTAGGCCTAGCCCTACGTGCCTTGGCCACTATGAGACACTCTGCAGACTTTGGAAACCAAGACTTGGCTGCCAGGTGAAATCGGCTCTTTAGGACACCACCACCAACCCTCCCCTCCCTACTCCTACTCCCTACCTGTCTTCCAGTCCGATTAAGTTCATATAATTGAATGACAATTAGGTCATATATTTTAATATGCACTAAAAGGTAATGTTTCTGAAATTACCTTATTGGAATTTTATAGTTTTAAACATCACTCCAGATCATGTTAAACCTTACCAAGGAAATCACAGCAGTCACATGGAAGCTTTTATTTTGAAGCTCTGGTTTTGACTGCTGTGATACTATTCTCCTATCTAAATGTGTCACATTTCACTAATGATTTTGAACCAGGAAGAACAGTGTGACGTTTTCTCCCACCCCTTACTGTCAAGACAGTACAACCCCTGTTTCCCGGGGACAGGAGATCCATTGACACAACTTTAGAGATGAAAAATGAGTTTGAAAAGCGCCCGCTCTCTGTCACCATATTATGGCCAGAGTATGATACAGGACTGCACAGGGCTCTCAAGTTTTGACCTCAGATGGGATTAAGGTGTTATGTTGGGGCGACCCACCGCCCTTCCCACCAGCATTACTATGATGTTGCTATGATTTATGGTGACGAAAGTATTGTGTGATATTGGACGGAGGGCCGCTGACAGCTTTGGCTGGGCCTAGGACAAAGTCATCTGAAAGGGACTCCCACCCAATACAATCAATGTAATGAGGACCCCACCCCCCCTCCCCCCCGGCCCCCTGAGAAATGTCCTGTCCATCTAAAGAAAACTGGCCAGAAAAAAGGCTACGATTTATTATCTGCTTGTGTCTTGTATTGATGGAAACAATGCAGGTGGTGATTTAAAAAATAAATAAAAATAAAAAAAAAAACCTCTGAGTCCTGGCGAGGGAGCGCACTCTGTCGTCATCTAGGCCTAACTGTCACAACATCATCATGCAACGTGAAGTCTGTTACTCTTCTGTTGGACGTAGTAAAATCAGTCGGGCAAAGCCTTATTGTCGAAGTAATTCAAATTTATAAGAAATAACTTTTGTTGACTCCAATGTATTTTGTTTCATTTCTAAATACATGTAAATGTAGACTACAATGCATAGAAAAATGATTTGATTTCAAAGGGTAAAATGATTTTCTTAACCATGAGATTGTAGGCCTCATTGTGAAGCTACTGTAGTACCAATGCCATTTTTTTTTTCTCTCTTGAAAAAATCTGCCCCCTGACCTCGGCATCACTGCTATAGATGTTGGTTAATGCCAAACAGGTTGCTGCCATTGTGCAACATATGCGCCTAAGCACCAGTACACCTCCATTCAGTGATGGGCCTATTTACAATATTTCAATAACACAGTTGCAGTAACCAATTCATATGAAATATTTTCGGGGTTCACAATGATTTTCGGGATGGTTCCAGGACAGTTGTGAAAAAAAATCATTTTAATCCCTGTTTAGAGTGAAGAAAAAAGTGAGAAAAGTGAGATGTCAGAAAGGATTTGCTGTTCTTCACCCTTAAATTGATTAGAATGCAGGAAATTGCATCTAAAAAACTCAACATTTTCTTGGGGAGGACCCCCAGACCCCCCACCCACTCAATCTAGCAAGTGACCCACAATGGTTCCTAAAGTGGCTGTGGCAGGGAGACCCCTGGCGCTGCCTCATACCAAAATGTTCAAGAAAAAACCTGATTATTATTATTATTATTATTATTATTATTATTATGCTTTTGCTTGAAGTTGTAGTAGGCTATCTGTAGTTTTCCACCTATTTTTTTCGGGTATTGTTTTCTGCCCCCCAAGATGAGCGAACTGCCCACCCACACATGCCATTCTGGGCACGGCTCTGGTCCTGGCCATCCCGGTTGCTTTTTAAATCATGATTCAAATGTCTTGTTTTTCATTCTTTTTCCATTTCAATTGTATTATGCATATGCATGCATATGAATACAAGTCTATGATGTCCACAAATGTGATTGCCACACTTGCATAAAGCAGAAACTTAAAACCAAATAGACATGCTTAATGATATTATTTATGAAAATCAAGGATTTTTTTTTTCAGAAAACATTGAGCTTGAGTGTCTGAAGGTCAGGAGAAGGTGTCCCAGTTTTTCTGATAGTCAAAATATAGCCACCCTAAAACCCCACCACCAACACCACCCATGCATCACATGAGCGAAGATGCCTTTTTAAAAAAAGAAAAGTCGAATTTGAACTTGTTCCCTGAAGACACAAAGCCTTGCCAGCACAGGAATTTCACAGATCTGCACCACATTGATGCCTTCCTGTGGAACCAACAGAGAGGAGCATATGAAGGAGGAAACTGTTGACATAACCACAAGTGCTGCATTTGATGACAAGGCATGAGGTTACTTCGGGTCAGTCAAAGCGGAGGTGCGAGCGCACAGGTAACCAACACTTTGAGTGACAGCATGGACACCCCATGCATATCCACACAGGGGATGTTGTGTTCTTTTGCATGCTGTGCCAGTTTTGAAGCCCTGGTGCCAGTCTGGTCGCGCCAACCACAACTGGCTCCAGACCGCAAGGCTGGCCTAACAGACAAAAGACAGATGAGGAAGGGAAGGGAAGGGAAGGGGGGGAGAGTGTGTGCTCTGGGAAGTAGTTGTATGATTTTACTGCTTCAGTAAAACCAGGTTTGTCTCTACCCCATTTGAACCTCTGTACAAATGACCCCTTAAATCTCCTGAATGTCCTACTTATTGTCTTTGCCGGAATATCTCAAGGCAGAGAAATACTTCCAATTAAGATCAGCTGTACTCAGTTACTGCAAAATACAGTGGAGCATTCTCTGAAGAGGGCAGTTGAAGGAGTCTCTTGGTGAGTTCTTTGTGGAGAATACAGTATTAAGGCAGCCAGTTCGTGTTTGATATTCTTATTCCTTCATGGACAAAAACATAAAGCATTTGAACTGCATCATTTTGGACTACAGCATGCATCCTGCATCTTGGCTTCAGGCCGTTATGGTGTCCCATGCGGTCATCTGGTTGTGCCTGTCTCTGGGCACGTGTGTCCACCTCAGTGGTGCCCTGCCACCTCAGCACCGCGGCTGGCTGCGCCTCTGGGAGGAAGGTGAGGTCTGTGGGGAGTGCCAGAAGCTCACGTGTCCCACACCGCCCCCTGGCTGCCCGGCTGGACTGGTGCAGGACACCTGCGGCTGTTGCGAGCAGTGTGCCAACGCGGAGGGCCAGCTGTGCGATCCCGACGGAGCTCAGCACTTCTACGGCCAGTGTGGGGAGGAGCTGCAATGCCAGAGGTCACCCAGGCGGAAGAGACGCCGCAAGGGAGGACATGGGGGTGGTGGTGACGATGCGGGTCCGGAGCCCAAGTGTGTGTGCCGGTCCAGGGGGCCAGTGTGTGGGTCGGATGGGCGGACGTACCCAAACCCTTGCCAGCTGAGGGAAGAGGCTAGCAGGACGAGCCAGACAGAGCTGAGAATGGCAGGGGCTGGACCCTGCTACTCAGGTAAGAACCTGCTGTTGAGGCCAGGGCAGAGTAAAATACCTTAATAATGTTAAGAATTAACAATAATAGGGTAATTAATAAATAATAATAACTATTAATAAAGAATAATGTTGAGGTGACTGTACCTAGTTGCATGTACAGGTTAAGGTGGTATATCCTGCATGCCAATTGCCTGTCGCACCTCCTCCGGTGCACTTTGGGTCAGATGCAGGGTCATCAGCTGGTGCCACCTTATCTTACCTAAGAGGTTTATGCCAACAGGCTGGGGAAGAAGGAGCTGAGTGGTTGGGGAAGGACAGGTGACCAGATGTCAGAAGAAAATTAGGGACATTTCCCAGCATTTTCCTCAGGAACTGGCAATTGCATTGAAATCTGAAAGCTGAAATTCTTTCAGCTTGAAAATCGGGGACGAAGTGGGATTTATTTCTTGTATTTTGTAATGTGGAGAAAGTTGAAGAAAAAATGTTCTCAGAAATCAGGAGCATCTGGTCACTCTAAAGAATTCACAGTGGCATGTTGTTTAGCGCTAGACTAAATGCAGATGTGGTTGAAATCATAACAGTTGGCCAAAGTTGCATACAAGTGAATGGCTTACACACAACGGAATCTGTTGTGGAAACATTTAGACATAAACATCCCTTGGCCTAATGCTGCAGGATATGTCTATTGAAAACCTTTGCACTTACATTCATTTGTCACGGTCTGGTGCAGAAACTCAAAAATACCATTTCCTGGGTAACTTATATTAAAGAGCAAACTAACATTACATTAAGAAAATTACAAATTACAGAGAGAGAACAATAACCAGCCATTTACAAATTCCATTGGGTCTGTTGGCTGATACAAACAGGCAAACATGTTTACTAGTGGTTTGTAGGCTCTACTGGTATATCAGTAGTGACTGGGATTATGCCGTAAACTCATTTAAAAACCAAACGAAAATAAAACAGAAAAGAAAAAACACAGCTGAGTAGTGAAGGGGACATGTTTTCCTTAGCCCCACAGATTTCCAAAGCCCCTCGAGGCGTGAGGAACTCCACAGGAAGTGAGGCTGTGTTTAGCTGTGAGGTGTCTGCGTTTCCTCTACCCAATGTGAGCTGGATGAAGAATGGGAGCCACAACTTCCTCCCTGGAGACGACCCTCACATCTCTGTCCAGGTGTGATATTGCATCTTCAACTTAACAATGCTGATTTGTTATATATAGGCTACGTATATTTTTAGAAGTTGGGGAAATTAATTGTGGTGTTGTACAGTGCCTCAGTTCCAGAGGTGTCAACCTCAGCTTTAAAAAGGAAAACCCATGCCACAAATTTGACCAAACCAACACTGAATCATCGAAACATAACAAGCTCTCAGAAAATGCTCAATCTTAGACAGAAAACACGGCAGGACTTAACTGTATATTTTCTAAACTCAGGATAGACCTCTGCAATAGCTTTCACTCTCTAACAAATGGTTTTAACCTCAGTATTTATCACGGTAACCATGGTTCTCCTGTCTCACACAAAACTGCATGTCTTCCAGTCACGTGGTGGGCCCCAGCGTTTTACTGTGTCGACATGGCTGCAGATACAAGGTAAGGAGATATGACAGCAGGAATGAAGCTGAACAGAATGAAGAGAATCTTCCAGTCACTTCAGGTCCCTTCGCACACAGTTGGCAGATGGTTGCCATCAGCGCATATTATCTCCTTGCCAGATGGCTTCAATTTTGATATGTGTAAATGGCAGAAAGTTTGAGTGGTTTTGACGTTGCTAGTCATGCATAGGAACACTACACCAGAGACTCTTTAAGTATATAGAGATATGCCATTGTAATAGGTTGCTATGGGCACCTAACGTGACCAGGTTCCGGTCTGCCTAAAGGGGCGTGTCATAATACTCCTAGCATTGAATAGAACAGTCCTTAGGTCTGCCTTGGTATGCCTAAAGGGAGATTTCCCCCTCAATAATAGAACCCGGAAACAATGGGCCAATGGAACCTCTCTCTCTCTAACTACACTGTTTGTATCCTTTTCTAGTTACTCGAACTTCGTCCAGAAAAATGACTTATCATTTACCGGTCGAAAATTGGAGGATGGTCATAGAATTTCGCTGTTGTAAAAAAAAAAAAAAAAAAAGTTGACTGAGACAGTCCATCAGAGTGGTATCTCAACTGACTGAGGCAACACTTGCCTATTATTTGTGTCCTTCAATGTGACCATTATATACAAGACATATTCCAAAAGGTTTTACTTTACCCGTTTTAGTTAATCCTTTATTGTAAACCTTCTAACAGAAGAAACTTGCAAGTTACCATTCAATCAGAACAAAGTCACAAACCTCTTCTGTAAGAGGCATCCTCCGTTAGAGGTAATAAACAGAGCAGATAGACCAAATCTGCTTTCACAAATACCCCTTGGACACATATGCCTCTTTTCCACTGCCGGTTTTCTGGTAGGCCTACAGCCCGACAAAGCACGACTTGGCCGCCACTTTTTGCTTTTCGAATAGGCATGACACAGCTCAATCGTAAAGCAAAATGTGGCGGCACAGTCGAGCTGTAGGCCTATCGGAAAACCGGCAGTGGAAAAGAGGCAATAGACATACATTGTTTTTCACCTCTTCAAAGGTCTGCATCTGTCTGATGGTGGCACGTACCTCTGCATGGCGTACAACACTGTGGGGGAAACCTCTGCCTCTGCTCGGCTGCATGTCCTCAGGACAGGTGAGTTGTGGAGGAAGATCAATGGCCTTCCTTGGACCTCCTGGCTGGAGCAGAAATAGAAACAGAAAAAAAAAACAAATGTTATGGACATTTTTGTGTAATGCATTGAGGTATTCTTTAATTTGAAGTATGCCATCACCTCTCCTCCATTCCTGAAAAAAGTAAAAGATTACATTACCTCTCCTTCATGTTCACACCATATACCACATTTTCTGGTTTGATATTGCTTGAATTGTACATCTCACCAGCGGTGTTTATTCTGGTCTGGGTCTCAGAGGCAAAGAAGAGTGATGATGAGCAGGATGACCACAGGGATGGGAGCAAAGAAGAGGAGGAAGACTACTTCTTTGACAGCACAGGGGATGATGAAGATGAACTGTTCATATCAGGGGATTACTCAGAGTGAGAAGAGCATGTACAGAATAGAGGAGAGGAAGACTGATGGAGTGAACAGAGAATATGAAATGACTGACGAATGAAGCAAATGCAGAATGCAGAAATATGAGGTCTAGAAATATGAAGTGGCTTCAGAATTTATAGCCCATTATTACGGTCATCTAAGGTCAAAAGAGGAGCATTATACATGATGGATGTTTCGTTCTTGCTGCTCAAATTGGTATGCAAGCGATGCGTAAAGGAATCTCAGTAGCAGATAAATCATTGCTTTTTCATAACATATTTTACAGACTGCCAATTTTTCTTGTCGGTTTTCCCGCAAATACAACTCTCTAGACTTAACTTAAAACACTCCCTTCAAACATTTAAGAAATATGTTGAATAAAAAAAGTTTAAAAAGTAAACGGCCTCCCTGTAAATGCAGTGATTATAAAGTGTGTTTGGAGAATGTTTGAATTATATTAGATGTAACAGTATTTTACAAAACAAAACTTGCACCATCGTCATCACTTAGAAAAATGTGGAAAGTCCGGGCCTGTTATGTATAACACAATAAAATACTTTTTGTTGGAAATAGGAGGAATCCGCAGACATCTGGCTCTGGTTTTCAGATCACTTTAAACCAGAGCCAGACATCTGAAGATTGCCATGTTTAATTTTAAGATGCATCGGTTTAAATTAAACTAAGCAGTCTCCCAGACTATAGAGAGAAATTTTACTGGTTATGAAAATGAGCAACAATTACTGTACATGGCAACCTCAAGAGGGCAGTAGAAGAAGAGTCTTGAGCCAAAGCCACACTGGACACAGGCAACACTCTTCTCAACACTAATAAGAACCATGAGGACACAGCTGAGGCTCAAAATAAATGGTTTTATTTATTCATTTATTCATTTCTCAGAGTCTTTGGCAAAGTAGCCTTCGTTAATGGCTGCAATTACATTTAAATTCCCAACGGTGGACTCATCCACAGACACAGAGAGGGGCCTGTTCAGATTTAGGGAAGGAAGGCCAAGGTTTAGAACCACATCATGCATGCCAGTGCTGTCTGGCATGAGCTGTATAGGCACAGTTTGCGGTCTTCAGTGATCAGCCATTTAAATAAGCCTGAATGAACAGGTGTCCCTCCTGTCTGTCATTGGAGCTCCATCTTCGAGGTATAGCTCGTACAGGCACATTACAAAGTGCATCTAAAAAAGTGCATATTTACAGAGTGTTTCTTTATCACAGCACAAATTGGTATTATTTTCAAAAACAGTCACAAAAGTCACAAAAACATTGACAGTATTTACCACAGTTCATCACAAACCAAACACAAGCGAGTTAAAGCAGCTGCATAATATCCTCCTCTTCTCATCCTTAACAAGATTTAAAATAAAAAAAGGAAGTCACTCGGCTGAATCAAACCCCTTCGACCTTCTTGTGTCCAACACTCATGTAGTTTAAGTAGCATCGTCCAAAACACTGTAGTGTATCCGTATAGGGCCTTCATCCTCTCATGCAGTTTCATTATAAGTCCAACAGGGGGCGATCCAAGCCAAAAAAGTCCTGCTGCGTCCACTCCACACACAGTCCTGTCCGTCAAGTCCTGACTCATCATGTGTAATCCATGCCTCAGTAGTTCTCCTGATCAGTAATAAGGAAATGTACAGAGAGAGGGGGGAAGCCTCAAATACACCTGGTCCTTCTGGCTGCCATGCATTCCCATCCATCTTGCTATCCCGGGATGGAGACATCCGTTCCGTTCCGGTCCAGCCCAGTCCAGTCCTGGGGCTTCACATTTCAAAGTGTCTGTATATGCTCTCCACATATCCCAGAACCCTTTGCCAGTCAGGCCCTTCAGCTCGTAACATTTCGTCCACGGTCTAAAACAGACACAGAGGAATAGGCAATAAGGAAGCGCGTCACTGAAAATAGCAACACACACAGAGACAGAAACACACACACACTTACACACACACACAGAAACACCCACACCCACACACAGAAACACACACACACACGCACACAGAAACACACACACCCACACAAACACACACAACACACACACACAGAGACACACACACAAAACACACAATCACACACACAGGAAACACATACACACACACACACAGAAACACACACACACACACACACAGAAACACACACACACACACAGAAACACACACACACACACACACACACACACACACACACACACACACACACACACACAGAGAGACAGAGACACACACACAGACACAGACACAGACACAGACACAGACACAGACACAGACACACACGGCAAGTGAATCAGTGCAATAATAAAAAGGGCCAAGTCCAGACAGAACACTCACTACCAAGTTATCTGGACAGCTGAGCTAAGTCTGGTCTTGGGGATTCCCATATTTGGAAGACCAAGATTTCAGATTCCAATCAAAGCACTCACTTGGCTCCACATGTTCAAAACCAGTGCTCAATGGAGAGCACTCCTTAGGTTAGACCGCACAAACAGTCCAAGCCATTGTCCTCTCCTCCTTCCCGAGCTGAGACCCATTGTCTAATGCAGCCCCCAATTGGTTATATACCAAGATCCCAAGAGTGGTTCATACGCTCTGCTTTCCATAAAACACAAACGTGATTCCATCGCCCTGAGCAAAGATTCTTGTTCCATGTGTGCTGAATGTAGAGCGGACTTACAAGTGAGGCTGTGATTCCAACACCCTCCCCGGTCTGGAATGCGAGGGTGAGGTTCTCCCTCTGTGGGCAGAGAACAACAACAACAACAACAATCATCACCATTATCACCATAATAATAATGATACAACAGAACACGTCATGCAGGAGCAGTCATGCAGTACACTGTAATAAAGTGCTGATGAAAACTTCTCTTCTTCAAGACACTGTAATAAAGTGCTGATGAAAACTTCTCTTCTTCAAGACACTGTAATAAAGTGCTGATGAAAAGTTCTCTTCTTCAAGACACTGTAATAAAGTGCTGATGAAAACTTCTCTTCTTCAAGACAATCTGCCGCTTGGGTCATCTTGTGTGGGGTTGATGTAATGATGGTCTTTGTGTCATTCACAATTCACAAGACACATGCAGACTCCTTCATTTTGGTTTAACTTCATAATACTGTTCACGTTCAGAACATATAAGCATTGTTGCAAAAATACAATGTAGCATGCCATCCAATGACGTGGATACAGTATAGGTCAGTGATGCCATCTTTTTCTAACTTTATTCTATGACTAATGTTTTACAGTATAATGACTCAAATTCACATTGGGATCACATTCACATAAAAAAAATCAGAAGGTGCATCAGGGATAATAGAAGGCATTGCATGACTGGTGTGAAAGCTAAGCTGCATAGTTTCAGTCATCTGCATACAAGCGCTGAATGGAATTAAATGTGCATCGGGGTGTGTAATTGATGAGTGTGTGAGGGAGCGTGGGAATGTGCAGCCGTGGCCTTAGGGTTAAGGAGATAGGCTTTAGATAGGAGGGTGGCAGGTTCGAATCTCACCCTACCACCAGGGCTTCACACTAACTAGTCACTAGCCATCCAGCTATACTACTAGCCACAATATGAAATATTTTTTTTCCTTTATCATGACGCTGCTAATCTAACCTCAGAAGATGAGGTGTTGAAGAAATCAGATGAGTGCATAGCTTTCTACATGGAAATAAATCAAACAAATAGAAACTGAGTAAACTGAGCTTTTTCTTTTTTCTTCTTTTTCTTTTTCTTCTTCTTTCTAACTTAGTATCAGAATAGCATATACAGGTATTCTGCTTTTTACACCTCTCATATCATTGAATAAGCTACCTGCCAAATTGGCTAGTGGCACTGTAATTGTTACTAGCCACAGCCAAGTTTTACCAGCATTTGGCCGGTTGGCAGGTGCTAGTGTCAAGTCCTGCCTACCACTCCATATTTCACTCCATGGCTGAGGTGCTCTTGAGCAAGGCACCTAACCAGACACTGCTCCAGGGACTGTAAACCATACCCTGCACTTCAAATAACTAAGGCTCTTTGGATGAAAGGCATCAGTTAAGTGTAATGTAATGTGTGCGAGTGCGGGTTCTCACCTTGCCGTCGGGGCTGAGGCTCGTGTATGGAATGTGCGACGGGAGGTAGGTGTGGTACACGGCACAGAACGCCAGGCCATCCGACCAGCTGCTGCTGAAGTTGGTGATGTCAATATTCTGAAGAGGAAAGAAATAATTGAATAAATGAAAAAAAAAAAAATCTTATTTCAGATTCATCTTCTGCCCCTCTCCTCCTCGCCGTCAGCCAAAAGTTAAATGTGGGGAATTCTGACAGCGGACTGCGAAAGTGGTCGGGAGACACCGTTCACTTACTAACTAACGACTTATTTAAGCATCAGCTACACAGTAAATAACCTTTTAGTACTACCTTGAGTCCCTTTCATAATTGCGGTCAATAAAATATCCAAAACTTTGCTACTTACAGTAAATGTGAAGAATAATATGTGCAACTCAGTGTTTCTCCATCTTCGCTTGTATTTGAGTGCTTGCATTGCGTGTATACACACAGAATGAGAGAGGAATTACTATCATTACAGTTGCCAGAGCAGATGGCACGGGACAGAAGGCATTACTTAAGGAACACACGTATTTCCATGAGTCAGATGATGTACACATAATAGGCCTATACTGGTAAAACTATTATTATTAAGTAGGAGTCTGTGTGTCGTGTTGCTGTTGGTCTCTGGAGCTGCTTGCACCAACAGGGCTTACGTGTAAAACCAGTCGGTCTCATCTCAACATTCACTCCTAACTCAACACAAATCCAACTACAGACCTTCATAAGCCTTCTACTGACTAAGACCAGTCATCAATTTCACCTAGTCAGGGCGGAAGGTGTAAATGTTAAGGTCTAGAACAATTTCTCCAGTTACCACAGCAATGGCAGGTAGACCCACATTAAGATGAGGTAGGGTTTAGAAAGAAATAGTAGTCAGGGAGGTCATGGGATATTACTACATCCAATCAGGACAACTAATAGGATGATGTATAGCCTGGGAATTCACATGCTGCACTGCACAATTGTTGGTCCCTTGCTGAAATCTTTGCCTGAGTTTGTGAGCCGAAACAAAGAACGTCGGGAAGGGAGAGCAAGACATATTAGATACATGAAAGCTTGTAGTTTGTTCGCAGATTAATCATGTTGACACCAGATGCGCAAACAGCTTTCCATTAAGCTTTAGATAGTATTTTAAGTAGTTTAGATCAACCTCCCCTTCGAGACAATGAATAGACTGTTCCCAGACTATATCTCACAGGTGATATAGTCTGGTGATAGCCAGGCGTGATGACAGGTAGCACACACACTGCGGACACTTGAGATGTATAGATATGATGCTGCATTCACGGTGGTCACAAAGTCGTAAATCCTGACCTTATGCTCGGGGAAAAAACATCTTTCAACTCCACAGACATGTATAAAAGTATATCAGAAGTTTTGTGAGCCGCCCGAACCTCCCGACATGTCTTGAAGGCAGCATAGGGCCGAGCTGAGTTGTGTGAGAGCCTGTGTGAGGGGGTGGTTTTACAATGTGTATAGTGTTTTACATGAGAATAGTGACAAAGACATTCTATTCTATTCTATTCTATTCTATTCTATTCTATTCTATTCAGGCTTTAAAATGTTGGTTAACAAGCTTTGGGAATATTCTTTTTCATAAATATGATGCTCGTTGGAGTGTCTACATTTCTACGCTAGGGCCTCTGAGCTGAGCTGAGTGAGAGCGTGTGTGTGTGTGTGTGTGAGTGAGTGAGGGGTGTTTACAGTGGCCCCGGCCTGGTGAGCGTCCTGTCCGAGTACCTTGTAGCCCTGGGTGCGACTCTGACACCAGCGTAGCAGTGAGTTCCTCTTGGAGCCTCCATGGCGACGCAGCAGACGATTGAAGTCATCCTGAGGCCTGCTGAGACTGACACACACACACACACACAGACAGACACAGACAGACACACAGAAAAACACACAATGAATGAAAAAAAATCAAGTAATGGACAGGTATTGAGTGTCAGACCACTCTGGATGGGGCTATTGGGCAATGGTTTCAAAACAAACATCAAAAGGTCAGGCCATGTTGACTTAATATACTGTAACAGAGTTGAGGTTGTGAGAACCATGGGAGCCCAATGTGCAGAAAAGCATTCACTATTCACAGGGGGAAAGTCCACACTTCAGTCGGCCGGTATACTTTGAAAGTCCAGCAGCAAAGGCGACTTACGAGGTCTAATTCTGGCTTCTTAAGCTGTATGTCTGAATGAACCACACGGTTATTACAGATTGTTGGTTTATAATGTGATGCAAACTCTCAGAACTTACTGTAAGTCACATTATAGAAATCCAATAAGACTCTCTTATAGTTCATTCTCTTAGAGTTCATTCTTTAGACCAGTGTTTCCCAAACTTTTTTCCCTGCGCACCCCCTTTTACATTTCAGTGAGGTTCGCGCACCCCCTAAGCAAATGTTGCACAACCGCACAATTTGAGCAAAACTAATTTCCAATAGTTTTTTCTGCCATCATTACAATGGAACTTGCATGACAAGTCTAGGAGTTATAAATTACACGTAAAGATGGATCCTTCCAGCATACAATTCACCAAACAACATGTAATGTTCATTAATTCTGTAAAAACACACATTTCAGCCAGTACTCTATTCAGCTCGCGCACCCCCTTGTGGCAGGCCGCGCACCCCCAGGGGTGCACGCACCCCAGTTTGGGAAACCCTGCTTTAGACAAACGTCACTAAAAGTCTACAGTAAACACTACTCAGAGATGGTCGATCACACAAATGTGCTGTAAAAAATAATGACAAGTTCACTTGGAAAGTTGAATGAGTTACGCAAACGTACGTATACATCTATACATTACTCTAAATGATGGAAAGCCTTTCTCACTGATTAGTGAGATACATCTATCATTTTTTATGAGTACTACATTAGGCATTCTCCTACAAAGAAATATATTGTGTGTGTAACTTAAGCTTTCAATCAAAGCTTCAAGTGCCAGTATTCCCCAAGCACTGTGAAGTGTACCATTCGGAACTTGATGTACTGTTCTGTTTTCTTCTGTTCTGCGAATGACTGCATCAGTGCAGCATGCCGTAAAGCCTTGAAAAGAAGGGCAACATAGCACCCGGCCACTGAACCTGTATCCAAATGTGCGGCCTGGTCCTACCCACAAATTCCTGCCACGAGGCACAGCTGAGGGAGCAGTTTGTCATCTCTGATTTAAGCGAGCTAATCTGGGGTACGTTTCTCGAAACCATAGTTGCTAACTACATTAGCTACTTTGTTGTTTCCAATGCAATTTCCCATTGGCAACTACCCAAGTTGCTAGCTGGCTAACAACTACACTTTCGAGAAACGCACCCCTGAAGTATAAAAGGCCTGGAGTGCTGTTGCTATAAGGTGGGTGTGGTGGATTCGTTTTGCATGGATGGCTGATTGGCTCACCTGCTTTTACTAGTAGTGACAGGGAAAGAATCTGTGAGGTCAGGAATAGGCAGGCGGTCCGATTCCTCTTGTTTGCCTTCAAAGTAAACACGCACAAAACACACACAGACACGCACACACGCACGCACACAGTTTACATTTGCCAGCAGATCATAGTACACAGTGATTATGACATCAGAGGGACGTTTCTCGGTTTGACAAGGGAAAGGCTCCATTGAAATGACGCATTGTAGAACCAACCTGAATGATTATTGTTCAAGTTCTCCTGTTTGTCCTGACCCCGCCTTCCCCTGGTGTCTGACGTGCCCTGAAATAAAAATAGTAATGATAAAGAGATTTTGAAAAAAAAGTTCACAGGATTTTAATATTATTGGAAGTAATGAGAAGAAGCTAAACTTAAGTCATGCTTTTTTTTAAAATTAATTGTATTGATGGTACTTTTTGGTTCTTACTTTACTGCTGGAGGCAGATGAGGTTGTGGTTTGGGAAGTACCATTTAGCAATACTGGGGAGGTGTCATTGGAAACGGGAAGTCTTGAGAGGCTCCTGTGGGGGAAAAATGATCAAAACATTAAATCAGGCAGATACGATTAGCAACAGTTGTCACAACAAGCTCTCAGGGAAGGTACAAGGATAAAGAATCATGCCGTTGTTCATTTAGCCGCCCTACACATCCCAAGAGAGGGACAGGGACAAGCGTGAAACATCACTTGGCATTTCATTTGGATATGATTGGTAATGGTCAAGCCATTTTGCGAATGTACAAGTGTGCTCTGCATGCCACCACAGATATCACACTTCGCCTTCCAGGGGCATTAAAAAAAAAATCCTTCCAAAATTCTTTCCCACACTGCTGCTGGAGCGCAACAGCTGATTAAACCTCTGGGCTTCACTATTCACTTTCCAGGCATAAAAAAATCTCTTCCAAAACATTCCCCCACGATGCAGGAGCACGACAGCTGATTAAACTCCATGGCACCAGCAGCAAGCATCAGCAGAGGTGGCGGCAGCAACACTGTACTACTAATCCTGTTTTGCGCCCGTTTGGCATCACCCAGGCTGCACAATTATTCAAGTGGGCGCTTACAGGATGAGCGGGTCTGGCATATCAGGGGGCAGCTCGGATCACAAGGCAAATAGAGAGTGGAGGGGACAACACCGAGCTTAAACTGTGCGCCATCACTGGACTTCACACAACACAAGTCTGATGGTCGGAAACTTCTCTGCTGTATTGTGCACGCAACAATTACCCTTGAAGGAAGTGTCAATAAAGCCTATAAAAATAGTCCAGGATTACAAAGTAGTGGCAGCCAAAGGCAAAATGAGTGGGTGTAATGGGTGAGTTTATATCACAAAGGCTAATTATATGTACCAGGCATCAAGTCTGAACCTGAATATCCATCTGTGGTCTTAGCTGGGTGAACCAGGGTCTTCATTTCACTTTGTGTGCAGACAGTCTGGATAAGTGTACCTTTGCGTTGTGATTGGTAGGCACTGGGTTTGAAGTTAAAATACCATTGTTTGAGTTCTCACTTTCAGTTGGCCAATTTTATACTAAAAAAAGATGAAGTTGGGGAAACCAAAGCCCTGAAATAAAATTATGGTGAAAGAGATTGTATAGATTTGCTATGGCAGTGATGGTCTGAATATACTCTGCCTTACATGTGCAGTAACACATAGAGGCATGGACAGGCATAGATGTGGTGAAGCTTTTTATGGGAATTTCTCAATAGGGCAAAGGAAGCCGTTTAGTCTTAGACCTACAGTTTTCCAAAGTCACCATCTAATCCAAACTCAGTTTTGACAAAAAAAAAAATCAGAAGCTGCAATCCAGTGCCACATATTCCAAATGACCTGGTTTCACCCGTCTAATTAAGTCATGTGCACAGATGAAACCAGGTAATTTGGGAGTATGTGGCACTGGATTGTAGTAGCTTCTGAATCCAGATTGCCCAGCAAAAACATTGGAAATATATAGGTACTGCTTTTTCGGTTTTATAATTCATTAGTCCAGGTGCTGCATCTCACCTGGAGCATCCAGCACCTGGTGGTAATAGTAATAGCACAATAGTAGTGAAGCTTTCATGAAACATCTTGGGTGGAAATTTCCAGTTGAAATCCATTTCTATTTCAAAGTCAAGTTGAAAGTGAAAGAGAAAGTGAAAGCCTATTGGGAAACTCAAACTCCCATAGTCACTGTGACACAGCACTCCACAGCACACAAGTGTTCACTGCACACTGCACATAACGAAATTGCATTTTATGCCTCACCCGTGCAAGGGGGCAGCCCCCAATGGCGCCCCAAGGGAGCAGTGCGGCGGGACGGTGCCATGCTCAGGGTACCTCAGTCATGGAGGAGGATGGAGGAGAGCACTGGTTAATTACTCCCCCCACCAACCTGGCGGGTTGGGAGTCGAACCGGCAAACTTTGGGCTACAAGTCTGACGCCCTAACTGCTTACCCACGACTACCCTCAAAGTTGAGCAGATATGACTTCTTCTGCAGTATAACCGTGCGAATAGACCAGGCGCGATGCGATTCAAGCGACAGAGTGCAGCAGCAAGCGATACAAGCGATTGAGGAGACTAGAGTATGTCCGTACAGGCAGAAGGCAAAGCATTCAAGCATTCCCATTGGCTGTGGTCACTGACCTCTATACAGTCAATGGCTGTCGCGGCTTGTCACCGAACCGCGTCATAGAAAGTTGAAAAGATTTCAACTTCAAACTGTCGCGCTCGTCGCGCAAATCGCTCTAGTCTCCAGAATCGCTTTTGTCACGCGACTCAATACAAAGTCAATTACTTCCGTCGCTCGCCTCGCTCAGATCGCCGCTGGTGTATTTCTGCGGTAATGCTGCAATGCTGCATCTCACCTGGATCTCTCAGTGGTGAGGCTCCTGCGGGGCTCCTCCCTCCTCCTCTCCCCGGCTGCCAGGCTCCTCAGGTAGCACTCTGCTACCCCCTTGCCACTGGTGCTCCTCTCCCGCCCCCTGGAGAAGGCCTGCTGTGTCTCAGGCTGCGTCCGTGTCTGTGTCTGTGTCTGCTCCTGTGCTACTCTGGTAGGGGAACCACGCGGACTTTGTCTTATGAGGCCCTGGTGAGAGGTCTGGTTCTGGGTTTGGTGCTGGGTTGTGGTACCAGTGGTGTGTCTCTGCTTACTTTCCTCTGCGAGCTGGGCCTGATTTGATTTTTGTCAAAAATTGTTGCAGTCATTGGTTATAGGCTCATTATTGATTCACATCAGCCATCAAATCCACACATGCATCCTGTTCTACTGTAAACTTACAATTTATCATAATTTTTGGACATAGACATGCCATATTCTGAATGTAAGATCATTTAGTATCCAACATAGAATATAAACAAAAACCAACCTGGAGGGGTTCCAGACGACCCTCTGCCTCCTTCTGTGCCCTCTGGGCGTCGTCCAGCCGCTGCTGCCAGTCCTGCTGCTCCTCTCGGAGGGCGCTCAGTTCCTCCTCCGCCTCAGCACGTAGCCGGTCGGCCACGGCAACAGCCACCTGCAGATCAGCCTGGAACTGCTGCCACTCACCACGTTCCGTCTGCAAGGGAAGGAAGACATGTCTGAATATTCTCATTCATCCAGGTGGGTAAATTCCATGAACATACTTCAGTAATATACCTAAGTTAACCTACAGAAAGTGGTAAACTTGTTAACAGATAGCCCAAAAGATGTCATTTAGTGAAGAAAAGTAGCACTGCAGGTTCGTCTATTAGATGATTTACCACTACTTTTGTTTTATCTTATTTGGATGTTTATAACATTTCACTGATCCCCGTCCCAACTTATTTGAGACGTGTTGCAGTTATAAAATTAGAAATGAGTACATATGTCCCCTAAAACAATATTTTTTCTCTGTTTTGACACTTGATATGTTGTCTTTTCACTATTCTCCATCTAAGGAATGTATTGAATGTTTTGAAAATGATAGCATTTTGATTTTATTCTCAGTTTACCAAACTTCCCAACTTCACTGGAGTTGGGGTTTGTACTTGGTATACACACTGGCTGGGTCATCTAAATCAAGAGTTTAGTTCTATGCAACAGAGGCTTCCTTAAGGAGCTTGAAGATGTTTCGTCTCATTACTAAGAGCCTTCTTCGTCACCAAGAGAAGACAGTTATAACCCTAATGTGGGAATCAGAAGAGAATTAATTTTTAGAATAACCCCTCTTCATATGACGACGGCCACATGTCGAGGTATGAATTGGTCTGAGAGTCATTGGTGGTGGAGGGAAAAGATCCCAAACAACTGTTAGTCACCTTGAAGACCAACTTCATAGATCACAGATGATCTTAAAAAGTCTGGACTTTATAGAGTGCCTAAAGTCAGACAACCGTTCTACTTCCATGCTATAGGTCACATCTTGACAAAATTTTGGATAGAAATGAATGAAGAGAGTCAAGCTAAATCCTGATTCTACTGTATTTGACATGTGCTCCGGATTTCATACATGATAGCGGATTGGAGGATAAGTTTGCTCTGTCCATTAGATCCTATTCAAAAATGTTGAAATGGAGAAAAATGGAGAAATGGAATAGACAAACCGAATGGAAAGGAGACCCTAACAACCACTCATTGCTACAGAGTTCAGTTATTGCAAGCATCATCATAGAAATGAGACTTTATTGAGGAGAAACTACAACCCAACCTCACCGCTTGTCTACACTAGAGGTACACGGACATCCCAGATTCAGAAAGTGGAATTCCTGTCATGCATTCCTTCGTCCTGCGGTCACATTAATTAAATCATGTGTTTGGGAAGCTGTTCTAAAGTAGGTTTAAGGCCGGTTAAATTCATTGGCTGGAACAAAAATATGTAGAAGGAATTTTATCTAGATCATCAGAGAACAGGGGTGGACAAACCCAATTAAATGGAGAAAGTAAATGTCCCACCATCCCTCTGGCCTGTGCCCTCCACCCAGGTGATGTCATTAATTATCTCAGCTAGCCAAGGATCAGCAGGCTCAGTAAATTGGCAAGAGCAAATATGTGGCAGGAGCAGGACGTTTACTTTCTGAGCCGGGCTGGGATGTCTGCCTCTCCCACAGAGAGACAGACTTAGTAGGAGATCTAGTATGTCTGATATGGAGGTTATGTAACCTCGCCGGTCAGGCCTCCTCGTGCTTGTTCAGTGGAGAGCACAGCACGGCAAACAGTCCATCGTGCTACTCTGGAATAAGCGACTACCACCCCCCACTCTTCTAGTGATGTAAGCAAACCACTCTAGAATATAGAGCAGGTGTGGGGAACCTTTTTCATTCGAGGGGCCACTTCAAATTCATCCAAGGACCGTAAAAGTCCTCAGAGGGCCGTACTATGAACTCAAACCAGGATTTCCCATTGAAGGCAGCCACCTTTAAAACAGATCCCACCTTCTCTAGGTCCCCTGAATATAACGTCATTGTATTGCAAATGTATTTTCTAAGATTCCTAACATTTTATAAGATAAATATGTCATATTTCATGTGAAGCTGCATAACATTAAATCGGGGGCCGAATAGAACGGCCTCAAGGGCCCCAAACGGCCCTCGAGATATAGGTTCCCCACTCTAGAATATAGAGATACCAGGAGACAAGGGAGTACTGAAGGAATATGAAGTAGTTCCATGGTTTCTATGTCTGTAAACCTCCATAATTACCTGGTGGTTTACGTGTGTTAATTGCAAACAAAATAGCAAAATCCAAGGGTACCTTTTAACAATTGCACACAAATCAAACACTGAGAAGAACCAGTGAGAAGTCAATCAAATGTTTTCGTATTTGGGTGGATGACGTTTAAGGCCGTAACACACAAAAAAAAAAAGTTTCTCAAATTCCTGAAAAAAATGATGGATAAAAATTGGAAAAAAATAGAAAAAAATAAAGCACTCAGTGGTCTGTGGAATTTCACCTTATTTTTGCCATTTTTGGGAAAATGTGGCCTGCATCAACACATAGCATAGGCATGTCACACCGCAGGAAAATGGAGTCACACCACAGGGAATTCACTGCATTATGGCCATTTTAATCCTTTTGTATACATGACTGACATCTGAGCTCGTGCTAATTTGATAATGATATCGTGTTTAATCTTAATATGTGTTTTCATTAATAAAAAAAATCTTTTTTTCCTCCTATAAGAGCAGTCACACCACAGGACACCATAAAATGAACCTAAGCATTGCGTGACAGAAAGATTGCAATATGAAGACATATTAAGAGGTTAAGAGTCACCTTAAACTTCCACAGCACTCTCCAATAACTGAGGTACTGACTGGTTAGGAGCCAGTCTTTAAGACCCTTGTAGTTGGCCTTGCAGCTGCCCATTCACAAACATTGACATACATGTCACCCCACAGGACGCAATTTGTGTTACGAAATAGAACTTGTAGTTAATATTACTGTCTTGAGTTTTTTCCACATTCACATATCTTAATCTAAAGTTAAGATTTATGCAATCATGCCAAATGCTTCATACATTATTCAAAATGTTGTTGGTTAATTTATATATATATTATTATATATTGTTTCATTAATGTTACAGTCACACCGCAGGAAATTTGACATATAAACCTTTACATAAATCTTAACAAAAATGTTTCTTCTCATCTAAGACTAATATGAAACATAATGTACCACATCTTCTTTCATTGACATTTGTTTTTTTAAGGAAAATAACAGTTTTGTAGGTTTTTAACCAATGTTACGAAAAAACAAGGCGTCACGTCTCCCACCCATTTACATTTGCATTTGACAAATGTATTTGTATTTGCAATGCAACAGATGTGCACATGGTCTGCATTGAAATTCTAGTCATACACAGAAATAATTCTTGAACGTTTACCCTTGTGGGTTGAATTTAGACAGGGTCACTAAAAAAAAAGGAGTTATACAGACCTCAAATGAATAAATAATCCAACGTGTAATTATATGGCAAGTAAACCTTTCTGACCCACATATTCTTTATTGTCTTGTCAGCCTCGGAAAGGGAGTTTAAATGAAGCAAATGGGCTAAGTTTTAGCCGCTAAAACATTAAACCACAGAGAAAAGACGACGGCATGTTTATTATTACTCATACTCCTTATCGACTTGCCATGTATGTGAACTCGATATCACTCAACAGCCACCATTTCATCAACATGTCCATGAAGATCAAGCACTTAACCACAGAAAACCTTTCCCACAGAAACTGGACCAGGGCTGGCCTTCTCTTTCTACTCCAACTCCCTCTGCAAGATGCCAATAGTGATGAATGCTTCGTGGCTAAATGAAAACAGTGAAGGACGAGGAAAAAAATCACAGAGATCCCCACTTAAAAAGTCTTGAGGTCATCCTTGCGACGAGGCTTAAGCACTAGCAGACAGTGGCAGTGCTGTTGTGCCTACCCAGTTCAGGAAAGACGACTGCAGTGCACTGCACCCCCTCCGCAGAAGAGTGCCTTCATTTGGACTCAGTGGCTCAGAACTCCCAACAGCAGACAGCTGCAGCAGCCAGCAAGAATGTGAATGCTTTACAGTAAGGATAGACCGATATTTATATCGGTATCGGTATCGGGCCGATATTTGCATATTTTAAGTGTATCAGTATCGGCTGATACGCGTGTGGTTTTGGCCGATATGCAATATTTATTATTTTATGTCATTCAGATTTTTTTTAAAAGCACCAAGACACTTAATTTTTTTATTACTTGATTGTTAGACATTACTTGATTGTTAGAGAGGGTGTTTAAATGTTACAAGTTTAAATGTTACAAGTTACACCTGGAAATTTTTTCATTTTTTAACCTTTTTTTTACCCATATCGGCCCCAAATATCGGGTATCGGAAATCGGGTATCGGCCAAGGGTGATGGAAAAAAAAAAAATCGGTATCGCATCGGCCATTAAAAAACCTGTATCGGTCAACCCCTACTTTACAGCACATGGATGGGGGGCCTTTGTGCATGTCCATGCAGCAGAAAGAACCTCAAGCCTTTTTTTTAATTCTTTTTTTTTAAAGGACACACTAAAAAAAATACCCAAAATGCAATCGTTACGCAAGTCAAGACAGATAAGAGTTGCAGAGAACTGTGTCCAAAAAAAAAGAGATCTTGAGGGGGATCATGCAAAAGATTAGACATCCTTGCATGCCACTGAAGCCAAAGTGAAAAATGTTCCAGACGTGCTGAAACACACTTCATTGACTCAAATTACCGGTAGCTGGGCTGAGCAACTGAAACCACCACTGCAGTGAATGTATGCATAATCGCTAAAACCCAGAGAGTTGGAGTTTAGAAGTAAGTGGTAGGGGCTGCAGAGTTTGGAAAGGTGGAGAAGGATGAGAGAAGCCAAGATGACGCCCCCTGAACCATGACCTGAGCTAAACTAAGCGCCCTTTGAAACAAGACTTGCATAGACATGGGGGACCGTCGCTATGCTGAACTTAAAGCAGATGCTTGCTCTCTGCCTCTCTCACTTTCTCTCCCTCTCTCACCTCCTCTGTTTCTCTAACCCTACTCTCATATGGAGAGCGGGGGTGGAAGGGTGTGTAAGCCAAAATGGAAAAATGAAACCACGAGTCATTTTGTGCGTACAGTGCAGTCAGAAAGAAACCCATTCTCTCTGGATTTGGATCAGGCACGTATACCCCCCCACCCCCACCCCTCTCTCTCTCTCAAACACACACACACTTCTCCAAGCTGGAGAATGGTCATACAGAAAGTGGAGGAGAGGGCAATCTCCGTTCTGCTTCATGGTTCCCATGCAATTTCATTGGATCCCCTTCACTAATGCACTTCTCCTGTATAACTTAGTGGTTTGGCCTAGGGCACAGACAAGACAACAGCATCAGCAGCATCTGTGAAACTAAGCATCTTTACCCTCATAAGCACATGCAGTGCTACAGTAGCACAGTCCACCACATGACGGTGGCATAAAGGCAGGTGCAAACAAATATCTATCAATAGACAGGGTAGGCAAATGATATCAGCACCATGAAACAGCAGTGTAATAAACATAGTTATTTATAATAAAATTAAAAAGTAAACGCTGTGTGAACAATACTGGGGTTTAGGTGCATTTATCCTGCTCTTGGATGAATGCCATCATGGGGATATCGGAGAGAGGCTGGATATGGAGGGTTTAGGGGGTAAAAAACTGTATACTCCCCTAGGTGGCCGCTGGTCTCTGCCTGAGGTTTCTTCCTGGCTATAGGTTTTTTTTCTCAGACCTCATTGAGCTTTTTCCCCCTACAAACTATGAATCAAGTGAAAAGGGAGTTTTTCCCTCACCCCTGATGCCACCAGGGGCCACATCTGAGCGCCCAAATTTAGTGTGACTATCTATGACTTATGCTGGACCGAGCCACTATGGACCTTACGCCTCTAAGAATCCTGGTCCCAACCTAAGTGGACCTTATGACTCTACAATCTCTATCTATCTCTTCTTCCTCTGCCTTCTTGCCGTTTCTGCCTCTCCTCTCTACCTCTCCTTTTAAATCCATCTCTAACAATGCTGTTTTTTCCCATTTGTTAAGCACTTTGAGTTGCATGCCTTGTATGATACAGTGCTATATAAATACAATTATTATTATTATTATTATTAAAATTATTATTATGCGAGTGTGTATGATGAGAGTAAGTAAGTGTGTGCGTGTGCCCGCGAGCACATGTGTGTGTGTGTACAGGTAAGTGTGTACGTGCACAAGTTAGTGTGTATGATGAGAGCAAGTGTGTGTGTGTGTGTGTGTGTGTGTGTGCGCATGTCTGTGTGTGTGTGTGTGTGTGTGTGGGCATGTCTATGTGTGTGTGGGTGTGATTATTCTACTTGGCAGCAGTGAGGGGAGGGAAGCAGGGGAGGCCGGCCAAACTTCTCTTCCCTCTTCCCTTCTCTCCTCATCTCGTCTGACCAGCGCCTTCACACCACAGCTGCGTCCCATTAGCCCATCAGCAGAGACGCCGCACACCCATGCACATACACATACACTGACTGATACACACACACTGACTGATACACACACACATACACTGACTGATACACACACACTGACTGATACACACACACATACACTGACTGATACATACACCCTCAAACACACACACACACACACACATACACTGACTGACACACACACACACACAGACTGACACACACACACACACAGACTGACACACACACACACACAGACTGACACACACACACACACACACACACACACACAC